>NW_010237371.1:20503-30394 GCF_000690775.1 Eurypyga helias | reverse complement strand
CATTATCTGCCCAGCCTGTCCTTGTTCTTGTGATTGCCCCAATCCAGAAAATGGTCTTTCTCCCAGAAATGTGTTTCTTGCAACCCTGGTCATCCAGACCAAAACTCAGCACTGGAAGAAAGTTCATGCACTTTCTGCAGCCTATGGAGAAACCATTCCCTGTGTCTGCTCAGGTTTGGGAGATGCCCTCCACGCCACAGCCTGGAGATCAGGACTCAGGGGATGAACATCCAGAGCTGGATTGCAGAGATGCTTCACAGAAAACTGTGGTTTTATAGGCTTCTCTTTGTCTTTTCTGCAAGAGAAAAGCAGTACAGCAGGTCCTGGGGACACAGAGAAGGGCTAAAGCCTGGACTGATGTGAGGTGGCAGGACATCCCGAGGGGATGGCAGCAGCCTAAGGAATACAGAGGTGGAGGACAGGGAACCTGGGTAACTCCAGGAGCTGGTGGGGTGGTTAAAGAAAGCTCAGCAAGAGCCCTCAGGCATGCACCGTGTCCCACCAAGGGAGTGGGGTTGGTGAAAGAGCTGCAAAGGCACCCGACCACATTGCAAACAGCAGGATGGAATGACAGGAAGGAAATCCCCATGGGCTGCCTGCCAGAGCTTCCTGAGATCGAGCTATCGAGAGCAGTTTTTATTCAAATATTTCAATCTCTCTTCTTCAGTGCGTGCCTTTTCTTAATAACGATTGCAAACGACCAACATTAGAGGGGCCAACATCTAACATTTCTGCACTCTGTGTTGGAAGACCAAAGACCAAGAGATTTATAAAACCCTGGATACCCAGGTGGTAACTGTACTAGCTGCTGCACAAAAGAACCCCAGAGCAAGCCAGGGAATATTTAGAAATCAAGATGGAAACGGTTGAGAAGGAAGAAACAAACAGAAATGTGAAGACCATTGCCTGCATTTTCCCCAACTTCTGCAATGATTCTAAGTCAATTAGTTCTGGGAAAACATCACAGGACAGCTCCTCTTTTTTAGGATCTGTCAGACTTTCTAAGTTACCCACTTCTCCATCATGGTGATTTACTTTCTTAAGGTAGCAAAGTGGGAGGTCTTGCAATTAAAGCTCTGCGAGGCCAAGTCTCCTTCTTGCTCATCAGGGAGCCATTGCGGGCAACCAGCCTAACCACGGGGCAATTTTTGGCTGGGGAATATTTTACTGAGTGATGAACAGAGACTTGATAATAGCTAGTGTGGGTTTTCCAGTTTGCCCCGTTGTAGCTGTGATGACAGTGGTGGGTGGTCGAGTCCCAGCAGTGTGTCTATCACAGGGCTCCTCTGGGACCATGATATTTGGGCTGACCATGCGCAGACCCTGTGCAATTCTCAGCTACATCTAAGAGAAAGGCTGAGACAACTGGGCTTGTTCAGCCTGGAGAAGAGAAGGCTCCGGGGAGACCTTAGAGCATCTTCCACTGCCTGGGGGGAGGTGTGAGCAGCTACAAGAAAGTTGGGGGGGCTTTTTCCAAGGGCAGGGAGTGACAGGACAAGGGGTAATGGGTTTAAATTGAAAACAGGGAGGTTTAGATTAGATATCAAGAAGAAATTCTTCCCAGAGAGGGTGGTGAAGCACTGGGACAGGTTGCCCAGAGAAGCTGTGAATGCCCCATCCCTGGGAGTGTCCAAGGCCAGGCTGGATGAGGCTGGGAGCACCCTGGTCTAGTGGAAGGTGTCCCTGCCCATGGCAGGGGGGGGGACTGGGTGGCCTTTAAAGTGCCCTCTAACCCAAATCATTCTTTGGTTCTATGATAGCCCATGCCTCAGGGCAGGCAGATCCTCTACATCAACATTCTGCACCATCTAGTTATTTTTTCCAAGGACTTGAGGATAGGGTCTGCCCACATCTGGACTTAGGACCGTGGGATCAGCCAGCCTGGGTCTGATGAGCTACCCCAGCAGCAGGAGAAGATCAGAAGGTGGCCTGGGTCTGCAGACATCAGCCTTTTCCCAAGACCCAAGCCCTGACAGCATGTCATAGCCACGGAAAAGCAGGAGCAGCCCTAGAGGTGGGTGTTCCAAGAACCACCTCCAAGCCCAGCTGTCTGGCACCTCTTTCCTGTTATGGCCAAGCCACGCTCACATCCTTTCCCCTCCACATCAGTAGAATTAAAACAACTCAGAGAATCCCAACGGGCGCTTGCGTAGACTGAGGAGGAAGGAAGGGAGAGGTTTTTTAATGGCTTTTTTCTTAATAAACATCTGTGAAGCGTTATTACAAGAGCCTGCTCAGGCTTTACGTTGGGATACTATCGCACTAGACCAGGGACAGAGGGTGCTTGGTCCTGATGTATCCCTGCCAAAACCAACCCCCTTGCAGTGTCAGGGTGCAGAGCAACCTTCCTGCACTGGAGCTGGGCCATCACCTCTTCCCATCATCACTGAGGCACAGAGAGTGCCTGAGATATCTTCCCAGAGGGAAGGGCAGCATCCATGCTGGGCTTGTTGTGAGGTGCCCCCACCCACAGGCAATGATGTCCCAACCCAGTGTCCAACAACACTGGGATGAGTGCGCCTCTGTTCTGCCACACGTCAAAGAAGGAGCTTCTCTACATTCGTGCACTCTCAGGGGAACTCAGTGCTTTTCTGATTTTCTCTGTATTTTTTAATACATATTTATTTTTGCTGGCCTTTCACTGCTAGGCCTTGCATTGCATTGGTGAGGTATCACTGCCCCTACCCTGTATGTGTAATAGAAAAGAGAAATGACTCAATCCTAAGAAGACCTGGGGATTAAACACCAGTATCTCCTCTCTTGGTGGTCTGGAGAAAACTTCTTACAAAGCTGCCATTGTGTTTCTAGTGTTGATCTTGCAGTTTGGCAACAAATCCTCCCTGTAAGGGCTCTGAAAGCTGCACACACAGTCTTGCCCCACTTGTCACAGGGAAGTCCCTATCACGCTGTTTCCATGTGTTTGGGAGACTTCTGCTGCTAATTAAAGAAAGGGTTTTGTGCCTTAGCACAAGATATGCTGAAAGGCTGCGAGAATTGGGCTTGTTCAGCCTGGAGAAGAGAAGGCTCCAAGGAGACCTTATAGCACCTTCCAGTGCCTGAAGGGGCTACAAGGAAGATGGGGGGGACTTTTTCCAAGGGCCTGTAGTGACAGGACAAGGGGTAATGGGTATAAATTGAAATCAGGGAGGTTTAGATTAGATATCAGGAAGAAATTCTTCACACAGAGGGTGGTGAGGCACTGGAACAGGTTGCCCAGAGCTGTGGATGCCCCATCCCTGGAAGTGTCCAAGGCCAGGCTGGATGAGGCTTGGAGCAACCTGGTCTAGTGGAAGGTGGCCCTGCCCATGGCAGGGGGGTTGGAACTAGATTATCTTTAAAGTCCCTTCCCACCCAAACCATTCTGTAATTCTACGATTCTATGATAAAATCCTGTGCACTGGGCTGTGCTTGCAGAGAGGAGACAATGGCAATGGGTCTGGGAGCAATCAGCTTGTTACAGTTTAATCAAAACCAGTTGTATGTAATTTGGTACCACTATGCAGAACCACTTGTAGTAAAGGTTTGGGGCAGGGACAGCTCTAGTTTGTTCTTGAACTGAAGCACAGAGCAGAAAACATCAAGAGCTGAAGCTCCCACAGAGGCTGGATATCTTCAGCCAGCTCCTTGGTAGCTTTAGAAAGTGTGTATGTGTATGCCATCCCTTCGGGGTGGGGGGGTGTTGGATCCACAGACACGTCTGCTAATCACAGAATCACAGAATGGTTTGGGTTGGAAAGGACCTTAACGACCATCCAGTCCCCCCCCACTGCCAGGGGCAGGGACACCTTCCACTAGACCAGGTTGAATGAACCTCGAAGCCATGTCTGGGGCATGAAGGTCACTGGGCACATCCTCAAGGTGCAGGATGGGAACAGGCAGGGTCTGACAGGGATGAGAAATACATGGCCATGGGACCACAGCATCCCCCTGGGTCCGCTCACCTTCCCACAGGTCCCTAACAGGAGGAGTCTCACTGACCTCGTCGATGGCACGATGCCTGAGAAGTTGTGGATGTCCCATCCCTGGAAGTGTCCAAGGCCAGGCTGGATGAGGCTTAGAGCAACCTGGGCTATGGAAGGTGTCCCAGGGGGGCTGGAACTAGATGGTCTTTAAGGGCCCTTCCAACTGAAACTATTCTGTGATTCCATGATCTTTGCAAAACCCTGCAGGGAGGCAGCTCTTTGGCAAGACCTCTTTCCTGAAGGCGTGTGTCTGGCATGGGATGCTTAATGCTCCTTGAAGCCAAGACAAGATGTTGGACTTTAATGGAAGCAGCATCAGACCTGATCTCATCTGCTCTGATGGGCTGTCGGAATTCATGCCAGGTATCTCTAAAGGCTCAGGGAACATCAGCCCTGGGAGCATTCCCCAGGACAGCTTTGAGTTATGCCTCTCCGTTGCATTTTAACACATGGCAATTAGTTTTTGTGACACACTCTCTCTCTGTGGAGAAATATATATATATATATAAATGCAGTGCTGTGATTTTTGGTCCTTCAGCCACTTCAAACACATAAACCACGTTGTGCAATGGTTTTTTGTTTCTGCAAGAACCATTCAAACCCTGGACTCGAAGCTATGCTTTCTGAGGAAGTCATTTAGAAACCGGACAGGGTGACCTAACTTCTTGAAAGCAAAAAAAAAAAAAAACCACCAACCCCAAAAAAAGATATCTGAGGAAAACATCTTGTGCTGAGTACCACTGTGTGCTTGGTGACACATGTGTGGTCTGGTCAGCTCCGCTTTAGGAGGGAAAACAAGTCCTTCAGCAGTTTTAATGCGAAAGATAGAATTGGAAGAGTGGATCTGCTCTCCTTGGCCGTGGGCTGCAGCCAGGATAACGCCTGGCAAGGGTTTCATTGGGGTTAGTCCCAGCCTGCTGCAATTGCAATCATTCCTGCAGCCTCCTGCGACACTGCTCTGACCTGGAGGGATCAGTCAGGGGTTCCCTGATCAGCTTTCCAAGCAGAAATTCAGCAGTTGGGTGTCCCTTAGGAGCAGAAATGGTCTTCACCTAAATCCCTTCTGCTGTTCTCTGGGTGGGCTCCAGAGACCCTTCAGAAAACAACAGACTCAAGCAGACATAGGCAGTTTCAGAGCTGCCCATTGCCCTGCCCAGATCTAGCCTGAAATATTCTTCATGAAGAGTTTCCTCTACATCTACCTTCACAGATAACTTTGCTCAACAAAACAGACGTTGGTTCTGCTCACAGACCCGAGCTGACTTTGCACCTCAGTGCCCTTCATCTTTGAAGTTCTGAACCCTTTTAAAATATTTCCACAAGAAAAAAAATCAATGGGTTTTTATTTTTAAAAATAATCTTGCTGATAAGTAAAAAAAAAAACCCCAGAGCTGAATGAATTGGAAGGGGGATTGGTGGGGAAACCCCCAGACTGTACGGCACCGAGCTCTCACCTCTCCTGTGCATCCAGCCTCTGCAGCTCTAGCATCCCTCTGTCTCCATGATGACTTCTGAGCTCAATTCCCCTTTTCCACAAGGGATGGGGGTGATTAAGTTCACCAGCATTTGTAACAAAAAAAAAAAAACAACTAAAAAACAAACACACCCCCAAGTTTTCTGCAGAAAATTGACAGAGAAATCTTAAGCCTTTAACACTATCATCTTTTGCCCTACGACCTAGAGACTCTCTAAGGCATCAGGTAATTGGCTTTCAACTACACTGAATACAGCACTGAATTGGTGATAATGCTGCCATTATTGATAAAGAGCAATTATTCGACCAAAGGAGAGTGAGCCAGCTCAGCTGGGAAGGACCCGAGATTGCCCCCAGCCCACTTCCAGCATTGCATTGCCGTAAGACTTCACAGAAGCACGGTTTGTGTGTTTGTATGACCCGCTCTGGCTTATGTTAAAATGAAAAGACAACAGAGACAATGAGGAATTTGATCTCCCAACTCACCAAGTTGCTACCAACTCTCCTAAGTAAACAAAACCATCGTTTCCCGCACACGCTTGCAGTGACACGCTAAGAATAGCTCATGTTAAATCATGTATGTGCATACTGCACAAAGAAAACCCCCAAACCTGTGGCTGCACAACAACAGGAAAAACAGTTTCCATCTCGTTCTCCATTTATTCACCCGGCAGTTTTTGATCCCTTCCATCATTCCACCTTTAGCTCCCCCAGACCTCTGCGTCTCAAGCTCCCGCTTTGCAGTAGCCTTTTCCCACAGTAAAACACTCCATCCCTGTCATCTTTGTTTAAGCAACAGCATCTTGCACCTAAGTGTCCAAGGCCAGGCTGGATGAGGCTTGGAGCACCCTGGGCTATGGAAGGTGTCCCTGCCCATGGCAGGGGGTGGGGCTGGGGGGGCTTTAAGGTCCCTTCCCACCCAAACCAGTCTGTGATTCTTGAAAGTTGATGTTCATGAGCCAAACAACCTGCTCCACTGAACACAGCAATTCTCATCCAGCTAGAACAGTTGGCTGAGTTTCAGTTTCCTGCTTCCTTGTGACATGGAAGAAAAGAGCACAAAATTTCCAGAAATGGCCTCCTTGTAGAAAAGATATGAACTGGATACGGATGGAAGCTGAGAACTCACTTTTTCTGACAACACTGTGGTCGATGATGATTACTACTTGCACTTTGCAGAAGCTTGCCTTATCTAAATGTTTACACCTTTTTATTTCCGAGTGCTGCTATCCTTCTCCAATATCTTGTATCCTTCTCCAACAGGATCTTGTAGCAGAACACCAGTTGCACAAATGGTGTGATCATCGTCACCTCATGGGACTTTTTAAACATACCATTGGCACTATATAAAGAGAAAAGGATTCCCCACCAGCTCCACAAGCCAAGGATCATGGATCCTCCTCTGTAAACAACTGATTGTGCAAACACCTTTGCAAATAAGGAGCTGAGGAGCCCCTCTGGTGCCACAGCCATGGGTGGGAGGTGAGAGACCATGAATGCCTGCAGGCAAGCTCAGGATCAGTGCACTAACCCCACACTGGCAGCACCGGCCCCACCACCAAAAGATCTGAGCCTCTGCTGCCTCCAGCCTCACTCTTCCCAGCTTTGAGAAGGGGAGAAAAAGGGACCTTCACCCAGAGTTTAGGTGTTTGGGCACTCCAGGACAGAGAAAACCTGGCATCACACCCACGTTGGTGAGTTGAGCCAGTCCTCTGCCTTACAGAATCATGGAATCATTAAGGTTGGAAAAGACCTTTAAGCCCACCCTGCTCATCCCACCACTGAGCCATGGCCCTGAGCACCTCGGCCCCACGGCTCTGAAACCCCTCCCGGGGTGGGGACTCCCCCCTCCCTGGGCAGCCCCTTCCAACCCTGACAGCCCTTTCCGGCCAGGAATTTCCCCAATATCCCATCTCACCCTCCCCTGGCACAACTTGAGGCCGTTTCCCTTGTCCCACCACTCGTCCCTTGGGGGAAGAGACCGACCCCCCTCTGCCCTGGGGACAGGCTGGGAGGGTTAGGGTTTTTCCGCCTGGAGAAGGGAAGCTCCAGGGAGACCTGAGAGCCCCTTCCAGTGCCTGGGGGGCTACAAGGAAGCTGGGGGGGGGGCTTTTCCCAAGGGCAGGGAGTGACAGGACAAGGGGTATCAGGTTTAAATGGGAAGAGGGAGATGGAGATGGGACATCAGGAACGAATTCTTCCTGCAGAGGGTGGGGAGGCACTGGGACAGGTTCCCAGAGAAGCTGTGGATGCCCCATCCCGGGAAGTGTCCAAGGCCAGGCTGGATGAGGCGTAGAGCACCCCGGGCTATGGAAGGTGTCCCTGCCCATGGCAGGGGGGGGGGCTGGGGGGGCTTTGAGGTCCCTCCCAACCCACACCATTCCATGATTCTATGATAATACCCAAGTTTTTTCAGGCTGCTGTGTGCTGAACCCCAAGACCGAGCACTGTTTCCCTCTTTCTTCCATCCCTGCTACACCCATTATGTTCATGCATTTGTCATGGATATCATAAAAACAATTATTTCCATGAAGACTGAGGCTCACAGCTGCATTAAGGTCTGGGATTTATTTCTCATGAGGGTTTGCCCTGGGCTCTGGGAGTTTCACTGACAGAAGTTAAATCCTGCAGAAGCTGAAAACTAAACTTGCATTGCCACATCGCTGCCGCACCGCCCGCTTTTGGATGGATCTGGCTGCACATCCAATGGCAATTCTGCTGGAGGGAGCACTTTCCAAATACATTTTGTAAACAGAAACCCTGTCAATGCCTTCTGCAGAAAGCTACGCTCCTCTTCACCAGGCAAGTAATCCAAGGAGGGGGGAGAGGGGGCCAGTGTGTTATAGAAAGCAGGAGGTATTTACCTTGATACTAAGGAATGGGTTGCTGCAGAGTGTTTTCCGGGACGGATCCGGGCAGCTGCTCTTTGTAGCTGTACTCGTCATTCCGTCAGGTCTGCTTTATCCGCCTGCCAAAAATAAATCATTCAGCACAATGCTAAGTTGCTCTGCCTGCATTTGCCTTGCTCAGCACAGCAAAAATCCTGTCGTGCTTTGCAAACACCCACACAGCAGGCGCAGGGTCGTCGTAAGCAATTATTAATTATTCCTGGTTTTCCTTTGCTTTTAGCGTTTCACTTCTGCAAAGCCAGAAAAAAAACCCACCCCACAACCAAAAAACAAACAACTAAACAAAAAAAGCAGCACGCAGAACACTAACGTGCTAATCACCAGGGCACATGAGAGGTTAATAATTATCAATCATTTCACTTCAAAGCAACAAAGCAGTGCTGGGCCAGGATCTTGGTATTCCCAGATCCCAGCTATACCAGAGTATGACTGGGCCAGCGCTGTTCAACATAATCAAGGCCAATATTGCTTAAACATTATCTGGGCCAATTTTTGTATCCTTATCAATAATCCGGGGCACGGGACAGAGAGCACCCCAGCGAGTTGGCAGGAAATGCAAGACTGGGAGGAGCAGCTGACACAGCAGTGCTGCCATCCGTAGGGACCTCAGGAGGCTGGAGAACCTCATGGAGTTCAACCCAGGGAAGCGCAGCGTCCTGGGACTGGGGAGGAACAACCCCGGTCGCCAGCGTGAGCTGGGGTCTGACCAGCTCTGCAGAGAAGGACCTTAGGGTGAACATGAGCAAGGAAAGCCAGCTGGGCTGTTTGAGGAGTGTTGACATGATCTCCAGAGTTCCCTTCAACCTCAGCCATTCTGGAAAAATCGTTTGGATGTCCGTAGGAGGAAGGAGGGCAATATGCATTGTCCCAGACTTGGGACTCTCATTGCTCTGATCAATCCCTTCATATCCATGAACCACACAGGACATCTTGGCTTCTTTTTTTCTGGTATCAACCACACCCCTAGATCGACCACCCCAATTAGTAAACAGATCTCCAGAACTCCCCTAACCCCACCTAGAACCCTAGCCACAACGAGCATCCTAGGGTCTTCACACAGTGCTTCTGGTCTCCACTGTGCTGATGTAAATCTCCTTGAGCCTTATTCTCCTTCCCGTGCTAGCACAGCTCCAGATTGGAGCTCCTAGATTTGGTGAGATACAGGATCAGGATCCAGCCTCTGCATCGTATGTCACACTAGATCAAGCTGTCTTAGGTACATTTGCAACAGACATTACACAGTGACGCTGTCGATGACGGTCAATGCTACAGAGTGAGAAAAATACTGAGAGCACTGAAGAGATGGGAAAAGAGATTGAGAGGAAAAACCCAGCTGGACATTAGCTCAGCTCTTGAATGGTGCCTTGGGCCAAGTGTGAGGGATCTGCCCAGACATGAATTATAGCATGGAATCATAGAACTGTTTGAGTTGGAAGGGAGCTTAAAGCCCATGCAGCCCCACCCCCTGCCATGGGCAGGGACACCTTCCATAGCCCAGGTTGCTCCAAGCCTCATCCAGCCTGGCCTTGGACCCTTTCAGGGAAGG
>NW_010237371.1:16218-20274 GCF_000690775.1 Eurypyga helias | reverse complement strand
CAACTCCCCCAGCCTGTCCCCAGGGCAGAGGGGCTCCAGCCCTCGGAGCATCTCCGTGGCCTCCTCTGGACTCACTCCAAGAGCTCCGTGTCCTTCTGCTGTTGGGGGCCCAGAGCTGGAAGCAGCACTCCAGGTGGGGTCTCCCCAGAGCAGGGAAGAGGGGGAGAATCCCCTCCCTCATCCTGCTGGCCACACTACTGAGGATGGGTTTTGGGCTCAAAGGCAGGAGGCACAGAGCTCCTGTCTGCAAGAGGGGGGTTCAGCAAGCCCTTCTCCATCCCCCCATATGCTGGGTCTCTGATGGATTAAAGCCCTCCTTTCCTGCCTCTCATTTTCACCCGCCATGTATTAGCATCTCTCCTGGAAGAATCCTTCCACACTTGCTTTCTGGCTTCAACCACCACCTAAATTCAACCATAGAAAGAAATATAAATCTGTGGGAAGCCCCTGTCCCCCTCTCTGCATCACTGGCCTCCTTCCCTTCGGACCCCACCGGCTACATCTGTGGAATGAATGATGTTCGGGAGGAGGAGGATGTCTTTGTTGGGTTTTTACTACCCAGACTTCCCGCTCAGGAAGCCGTATTGTTTGGAGGCACGTTAAACCCATTAGGTTTAGCTTGTTGTTCAGTACACTCTGATCGACATTTCCATCTCCGCGGTATCTGCAAGCTCTACAGCAAACGGGGTGAAAGGCTTGACATTATTATTTTGCGTAAATCTATTTCCCCCTTGACGAGAGGCAAAGGAGCAAGTACCGTAGCCTCAAACAAATTAACAAATGTACGGCTTGATGTAAATTCCAGCAAGAGGAGACGGTCTTAACTGTGGCATTTGTACAACCCTTAAGTGCACCGCACGGAAGAGGTAAATTCAAGAGGGGGGGGCCTGCGTATCGCTGAGTTACAAGCTCCACAGCATCCTCTGCAAAAAGCAATTGCTGCCCTCAACCCCGTTTTAAGATACAAGATATTGCTACAGGAAAATACAGGATGGGATCAATAAAGTAAATTCGATTGTAAATTAAAGCATCCACGAAAAGCTCCCCTGAACCTCTGGGGGGTTAAGCAGTGCAGGAGCAAAAGCACCTGCCTGTCTCCGGACCAGGGCATCTGATAGTGCCTGTCTCTGGGAGCAGCGCTGTGATGAATTATTTACGGCTACAGAGTTTGCTGCTGGAGCCTCTTGAAAGCTCAGGGGCGACGCAGGGGAAAGAAAAAGGGTGTCAGGGTAGCAAGGGAGGAAACCAAAAAGAGTCTGAGACCGGATTTGCAGGAATGGGCACGTTCACAGAGCTGGTAACCACTGTATGCTTAATGCCCTTCTTTTCCCTGGTTATCTGTATTAATGTCTTTTCCTTACCAAAAAAATGTGCTCAATTAGACCTGCAAACAACAAAACTTGTCTGTAGGAGCATTTTGGGCACACTGCCCATCCTTTCCATGCCCTCCTTTAAATGTGTGCATCATAGAATCACAGAATGGTTTGGGTTGGGAGAGAACTTAAAGCCCACCCAGTCCCACCCCCTGCCATGGGCAAGGACACGTTCCACCAGACCACATTGCTCCAAGCCTCATCCAGCCTGGCCTTGGACACTTCCATGGATGGGGCATCCACAGTTTCTCTGGGAACCTGTCCCAGTGCCTCCTCACACTCTGCGGGAAGAATTTTCTCCTGATATCCAATCTCCCTCTTCCCATTTAAACCCGTTACCCCTTGTCCTGTCACTACAGGCCCATGGAAAAAGTCCCCCCCAGCTTCCTTGTAGCCCCCCCACGTACTGGAAGTTCTATAAGGTAAGCACTCCAGGTGTCTAAAGTGCATGAAGGGATTTTAATCATAGAATCACAGAATGGTTTGGGTTGGAAGGGACCTTAAAGACCATCCCCTCCCACCCCCCCTGCCATGGGCAGGGACATCATCTGTCAGCAGCTGGTGGCCAAGGATGCACGGCCACCTCCGACTCCATCCCACCACGCACACCTTCACCTTACCTTCAGAGAGGTTTCCTACCTCTGTTTAAGCATTACCTGAGAGCGTGCACTGCCTATGAAAGAGAGAGGGTGGGTGAGCCGCCGAAACACCCGAGGGGAAGCGCTCGGCGGAGATCTGAAACGCCGCGAAGGTTGCCAGCAGCTAAACACGAGAACAACCTACTGCGTTGAGATCCACAACGCTTCCTTAAGAACAAAGCGAAACAGAAAGCCACTTGATGCAGGACAAAGGACAAGGAGCAGAGCAAATTAAAAGGTAGATAAGACTTAATTGGTTAAAAAAAAAATAAATTGCATGCAGGTAGCAGCGTGCTAAGGTCAGTCTGGTTCTAATTCGTCTGGGTTGAGCCCATTTTCTCAGCCCAGCTCCCCCGTAACGTGTCTCCTCTGGGATGGCACTCGCCGAGAGCCACGTTTCTCTCTCAGTGGATGGATATCTCTGATGGAAAGAAGGATTATTTTCAATTAATGCAATTTCTCCTAGGTAGGGTCAACAGGTCTCATGGAATTTGCTGATCACAGGAAGGAGGCAGACCTGGCGCTGCAGGGTTAGTGCTGTGGGCTGGGTACAGCAGGGGAAGGAGGTGGGAATGAGGGATGAGATAGCAAACACCAGAAAATAACTGCCTGCGAGTAAGGGGAGAGAAAAGCAAAAAGAGCAAAACCTAATGGGTTTGGGGTGAGAGGACACACCTGGCTCAGGTCTGCAACCTTCAGCTCCCAGTATCCCAGGAAGAGGGAATCTCTATTCCTGCCTTGCTCCAAGCATCCCTGCACGTTTGCCGTGGTACCCACGGAGCCAGGGGCCATGCCAGTGCAATGGGAAAAGGTGAGAAATAGTAAATCCCAGCATGCCACTCCCTGATTTTAGACACCCTGACCCAAACCTGCTCCCAGATCAGCCCTGCAGAAGCAGGACCAACAGCACCAGGCTCCCAACCTCAGCTCTGGAGCAAGTTGCTTCCCAGCTTTGTGCCTCAGTTTCCCCAGGAACAAGGCAGGGAATAGCTACCACCTGCTTCTATAAAGTGTTTGGGGAGCGGTGGATAAACGGGGACAGGCAACAGCTGTGGGTTGCAACAGCGGGGGCTGATTTAGCACAGCAGACACCGTGACAGGGAGGAAAGGGTTATTCACTCCTCCCTGCAACTTCTGCAAGCTGCACCCAGCTGTGCCCACGAAGGAACTTTGTCCTAAACAATAAAGCACAAGCTGAGATGCTGCTACAAGAGCTCGGAGCGTAATGACTTCCACAACATCCCTGCCAAACCTCCTTGTCCATCTGGAAGCCACATTAGGAGGGTGTCGGACCAGGGTTACCCCCTACACGGCGCGGGTTTTAAACCAAGCAGCAAAACTTTGATTTGGTTTTCAGGGTGCTGTGACAGGGGCAGCCTCGGTGCCTGTCACAGCCACGGGAGGTGCGTAAGCTCCTTCCCAGAAAAGCGTTTTGCAAGGCTCTTTTTGCAAGCAGCGGTACCGCGTCTGCAGCATCGCAAGGAAGGAACTCACCCTGGGTCTGCGAGACCAGGCTCCTGCCAACGCTGCGAATGCAGCCGCCAGCACCATCCTGCACTGACCATCCCACCTATCTTAATTAGCTACCCGAGAGAAATTAGGCTGTGTTTGCAAAACATATCATGATTACATGATGTGCTTAATGAAAGTCAGAGGCTGCTGCTTGCAAGTTGGGGAACGCTGTCTAGAGGGGTGGGGTGGTGGAAGAACCGGGCTGCGGCCATGGGCAAATCCCTGCCTCGGAGGAGGTTGCTCTGAGCGGCTTTCAGCCCCAAGGGCAGCCCAGCAGCACCCCCTCGACTTCCCGAGTGCCCTCCAGCCAGACCCAGAGACACGGTTTCTGCAAGCTGGTCTACTTGGCACTGCCGACGGGACAGCTCTGCAGAGCTGGAAAAGGTGACAACAGGAGTAGATGCCACCACTTGACTTCAGTCCTCTGCTGCTGGCAAGAGAAGGGAACGGAGCTGGGAAGGAGCTGGAGCACAAGTCCTGGGAGAGCGGCTGAGGGAGCTGGGGGGGTTCAGCCTGGAGAAGAGGAGGCTCAA
>NW_010237371.1:9681-16077 GCF_000690775.1 Eurypyga helias | reverse complement strand
TTCTTTCGCAGAACCGGCTGTCAGGATTGGAAGGGGCTGCCCAGGGAGGGGGGAGTCCCCACCCCGGGAGGGGTTTCAGAGCCGTGTGGCCGAGGTGCTCAGGGCCATGGGTCAGTGGTGGGATGAGCAGGGTGGGGTTAACGGGTGCACTGGGTGGGCTTAAAGGGCTTTTCCAACCTAAACAATTCTGTGATTCTGTGATCCTATGAGATGTTAGAACAACGCAGCCAACGCAGCCAGAATCTGCTCCCCATCCCACCTTCCCATCTCACTAGCTGGCAGAGCAGCCCGGGGCTGCAGTTCTGCTCTCAGAAACTCTTCTGAGCATCTTCATCCAAAGACTTTGGTGCACATCCTCCCTTTCCTGGCCCCAGCGTTTCTGCACCGCTCGACACATGTACAGCTGCAGCCATCAGCTCCGACACAGCTCTATATTCATTTGCACTCACCATCCGAGGCGAGAGGTGTCACCTCAGCCCAGTCAGGCATTTATGACGCCAAACGCTGCCCTGCTGGAGCTCTCAGCAGTGCATTTCACCTTTTCTCCCCCAAATCACAGGAGTGTGACATTCATTTGCTAGGGAGATGCAGCCACCGAAGGCTGGTGCCGGGTGGGATACAGGGTGACAGGCAGCAGTGGCACGATCTGTGACCACAAGCGGTGTCACTGACCCTGGCACAAAGCCCTTTAAAGCCAGCACTGCATCCTGATGAAGCAGAAAATTACTTCTTCACACACCTGCGAGTAAGCTCTCCAGCAAAATTGCTTCTGCCATAAAACTCAGAGGGACTTTCTGTGCTCAACAGAGGTGTTTAGAGTCTAGCAAGGTGCACATGTGGCCAGGCTTCACCGAGGGGGACCTCTGGGAGATGATGTTTTTGGTGCAGGAGCTTGGTGGAGCAGCTCATGCAGCAGGACCCCAACGACACACCCGTGGGATTGACTCATATACTTCAGGGAAGGTGATGGATGGATGGATGGTTGTTCAGAGGGCAAAGGTACCTGATGCTGCAGATCCATCAGCTCATATTCCTTCAGCTACAGATGAAGGATTTGTCCTCAGAGCCCTGTTTTTTCCACATTTCTGGCCTGGGTCACAGCACCCCTTGGGAAGCAGAGCCTGGCACGACGATCCCCGGGTGTTGTGGGTACAGGGAGCTGAGCTTGGACCTGAGCAGGTCAGTCCCACACAAACTGATGTCATCGGGCTACAATCAAATATTGCCATTATTTACAGCTTTGCTCGCCTGACATCTCATCGCCGCTCCCAGGAGATCTGCAAAGCGGCAAAGCAGGGGGCTACAATCTGGGCAACAACCTCTGTGTGTACAGATCTTGGCCAGATAACCTCATAAACCTGTGCAGGACTGATTAAGGTGCTCCTCTTGTCCCCAGACTTCCCTTTCTTTGGCACCAGGGCAGCAGAAGTACCCCCAAGCCCCCCTGGTTTCTCTGGGACCTGAGCAATGGTCCCAGCTGCGATAGCAGGTGGCTGGGTTTGGTGTCACCAGAGTCCCATCCCATTCTTGAGGACATAAATCTACCAGGATGCCTTTATGAATAGAAGTACAGCTCCTGTTAACTGAAAAGGGAAAAGCACGCGCTGGGCTCAGCAGAGCTTGAGTAAATAACGGCGAATGTAACACAGCAAATTAAATCCCAGCAGGGGAGACAAAATGCCAGCAAATATCCCGTAATCTGTCTTCCTTCTGCTGAATTTCAAGATAATTTACATTCACTGGCGGTAAAAGTGGAAGAGTGTCAGCGTGGGTATTTATGAGTGTGCCTGTGTCACATGGGAAGCTGGCTTGGAAAATATGGGTACGAGGATGCTTTATAATCCAACGTATACACATCATTCCCTCCCTGGAAAAAAAAGATTGAGGGATAAAATGGACATGTAAATGTGCCCAAAAGCTGTTTCCACCTTGCATCAACTGACATGTGGAAAGTGAAAATGAGATCAGCCCAGCTCGGTGACTCTTTATAATGAGAACTGTGTCAGGGCTGACACACCCCAGAAATGCCACAAGAACCTGAACAAGAGGAAACCCATTACTGAGAACGTCAAGGATTATAAGAAAGAGAAAAATTGGTGTTGAAACCCAGGAAATGCAACCACGGGTGATGAGGAAGAGGCACTAGCCCTGCTCCAGCACGGGGCAGGACGGGGTAGTCCCCACAAGTCCCTGACCCCTCTGACTTGGGGATGGTGAAACCCTCTTTCCCAGTTTTGTGATGTCTCACAGACCTCCCTGCCCTTCTTAGCTAACCCTGAGAGATGCTGGCGTCCTTCTTGGAGGGTCCTCACCTGCTCCAGCACAGCAAGATGTGGTGAAGGGACGAGAGGTCAGCTGGTGGTGCCAAAATGGAGATGGGAGCTCTCACACCACCTCCTATCACAGAACCATAGAATCACAGAACGGTTTGGGTGGGAAAGGACCTCAAAGCCCACCCAGCCTCACCCCCTGCCATGGGCAGGGACACCTTCCATAGCCCAGGGTGCTCCAAGCCTCATCCAGCCTGGCCTTGGACACTCCCAGGGATGGGGCATCCACAGCTTCTCTGGGAACCTGTCCCCGTGATCCACACCCTCTGCGGGAAGAATTCCTTTCTGATGTCCCATCTCCATCTCCCTCTTTCTGTTCAAACCCGTCGCCCCTTGTCCTGTCACTCCCTGCCCTTGGAAAAAGCCCCCCCAGCTTCCTTGTAGCCCCTCAGGCACTGGAAGGGGCTCTGAGGTCTCCCCGGAGCTTCCCTTCTCCAGGCTGACCCCCCCAACTCTCCCAGCCTGTCCCCATGGCAGAGGGGCTCCAGCCCTCGGAGTAATCGCCGACGTTATGGTAGAGGGAGGTGTTGCGGCTGAGATCCCCAATCTCAGCGAGTTACATAAGCACCGAGGCTGGGAATTGCATAATGGCACGAATCACTCGCACAATTCCGTTTTCAAAGCCTGGCCAGGGCTATGCAGCCATCGGGGTCTGGTAGCCACAGAGACCCCCCAGCTCGCCATCTCATCCCTGCTGCTTCCCAAACTATTGTGGGATGCAATCCCGCCCCATCCCAAAACCTCACCGCAGTTCCTGCCCTTGTTTCTCCCGGCGTGAACTCTGGGTTTGTTTGTGCTGGCAATTGTTCTGCAGATGGATGAGGCTCAGCCCAAGGACGTGTAAGACATTTGCCAGATGAGGATCTCATGGCTTTGCAAGTTTTACTCCTTCTCTATAAGATTTTAGGCAGTATGTTGAATAAAAGTTACCCCTCTCCTCTGGACTGTGCCAGATGCTGAGCATCTCTCCTACGGGGGGACGAACAGATGTGGTGTGTACTACAGAAAAGTGATGCCTTGTGTCCTCGGTGGGGATTTTCTATTTTAGCACCACCTCCCGTGTGTTTGGCAGGAAAATGCTCCCTGCTCCAAGCAACAGTAGGAGGAAAAACGACGAGTGAAGTATGAAAAGCCCTTTCCCCAGGAGGACCTGCCTTTCCGTAGGCTGCAAACACGGCGCTGGAGTCTGTAGAGAAGCATCTGCCAATAAGAGACTGAAGGAAGGAGATCCCAAACCTGAGTTTTTCTAATCTGGGGTTTTATACACCAAAAATAGCTTCCTGGTAATTTTTTTCCCGCTGTGCCTTACTGATGCTTGGGCAGGAGTGAAGACTGGCTTTTTGCTGAGCATTTCTAAAGAGCTGTGAGACTTTGCGGTGCCGTTCGCAAGGAGCAGCCGGAGGAAATGTATGAAAGCGAGAAAAAGGCACAAGCCAGAAGGGTTTCAGTGACCGACGGATGCAGACACGCTCCGACGGAAAAAACTAACTCTCCGAAGGGGAAGCTATTGCAAAATGAAGAGCGGGAGACGCTGCGAAAGCCTCGTGCCTTGTATGCGCCGCCTGAGTAAAAACCCGAATAGCTCCCTGGAGCGCAGTCTTCCCGCAGCATTCCACATGCTGTTTGCTATATGTTATCCATTCATTTTAAAAATAAAGCCCTCAGGATTTTCCACCTCCACACACAGTCTCCCCAGGACCGCCGGCCTGATCCTGCGCAGCGAGTATTGCATTAGGGGCACCTACGCACCCACTCGCTTCCTACCCTGCACGGGATGTTCCAGGGCAGCTCTTTCCACCCAAAGCATCCCCGGCTTGTTCTGGGGAGACTCCAGTAAGATTTGCTTCCCTGGGAGCTGGGAATGACGCTGGCCACCCACACCTAAGAAGGATTGCTGGAAGAGCAGGTGCAGAGAAACGCAGGGAACAGGGAACTGAGAGTAGAGATTAGGAGAAGTGAAAAACTTCCTTAGCAGCAAAAACGGGGCTGAGAGGAGCTGGTTATAAACACCCAGGAGGAAACGCTGCGGGTGGAAGAGAGTTCGTGGCAATACGAGGTGATGTTGGATCATGGAGCAGGCGCTGGAGCGAGTCCCAGCCCGGACCAGCCGTCAGAGGCTGGAGCTGGCACGGGAAAGGGAAGACATGTAGCAGTGGGAATTAATTTGTGTCACAACTAAATGCCGTTCTGACATTATTTAATATTAATGGGCTGCAGAAAGTCTTCTGTATTATGGAGGGATGTTGCTTCTGTTCTTTTTCCTAGCAGGTTTTTTTTACACCCTTTGGAAGAGGCATCTCCCGCTCACCCTGAGAGCAGGGATGGGCTGGCACAGTCAAACAGATCAAGGAATCCCAGTGAAGAAGGAGATTATTTTCTGCAAGTCCCCAGGTTTGCAGCTGGAGCCACGTCTGGGCACAACCAAGCTGCTTGTCAGCATCTCAGCACCTGGCCCGTGGCAAGCCCTCTCCTACATCCCCAGAAGTGATCTTCTCCCAGGGTTTCTTCAGCCATCCACCCGCTACCCATTTCTCCCTGAGGATATTTCAGAGCTTTGCAGTGTCTGAGTCGTGTTTCAAGACAGAATTTCCGCACATTACTCATCGCTCTGCAGCATTTCACACCAATGTCTCAATATTTTTTTGAAAAATTAACTTTTGCCAAACCTGGGGGTTAACAGCAGGTCCCGAGATGGGTAATGAGGCTCTCCAGCCATCCCTCAAGTCCACTTTTAGCAAGGTAATGGCTCAAAACATCAAGCATTTAATCCAGGGGATGGCTCAAGCCTGGGCACATGCACCAGGTTCAGCGAGAGCAGCACAGTGCAGACCAACGCCCCCAGGGAGGCACTGGGACTAAACTGGGAGCCAGGACCCACAGGGAAAAGTGAGGGTGGGATCTATTTTTGACCACACCAGGATGCTCAGAGACCCCTGGGCTGCTGCAGTGGGGGGCAGCAGACCAAGCAGCCCAGCAAGGCTCAACGTCTGGGTTAAGAGTGCTCGGGTGAGCCGAGACGAAGCATTTCAGGTCTTGGAAACGCACCCCACGCCCAGCAGCGCAGCTGGCGAAGGCAAGAAAATTGGAAGTGTGAGAGGGAAAACAAAGAAATCAGAGCATGTTGCAAAATAACCAAATAATAAATAACAACCTGGAAGACTGGGAGCTGGGAGGGCTCTCACAGCCAGCTTGATACCAGCGGTTCTCCCAAAATCTCTTTATGAGTGAGTTGGCCAAAGCAGAGCACAGCTTTGTACGTGTCTGTGCAAACAAGGGGGGCAAACCCTCGTGCAGACTATGCGGATTTTCGACAGTTCTGCCTCTTAGTGAATGGCAAAGCAGGCAGGCGACGCTCCTTTCTAAAGCTTTTCACCTTTCTGGCATCATCTGCCTGCGCACAAGACACTCCGGACCAGGGGCAGGGAGTGGAAAAAAAAAAAAAATATACAGTTACGAAATTTCTGCATACAGCTGATAAAAGGCCCTTTTGGAGCAGGTCGATATGGCTTGGATCACTGGTGAGAAATCAGATCCTGATGGGAGCTTGGATAAAGGATGCTCCATCGCCCGCTGGAGCTGAACCAGTAACCGCGGGTGAGTTGCTCTGCGCTGCTTCGAACAGACGCTGTATAAGGTTACCATATTCAGCGGGGAGGGTGAAATATAGATGTGAACATTGATAAACTCCCAAAGCAGCTCAGCTCTGGCCCATTTGAGTATCCTTAGTTCTGCTCACAACCAGCCCTAAGTGTCTCCCTTTACCCTTGTTCTTTGATTTACTCCAACATCCAGCCTTTTCCTTTTCTGCAGTGGACCTGAGGCACTAAGAGCAGCAGAGAAGAGCTCAGACCCTGCTCAGGTTGGACACGAAGCAGCAGGACCTGGGAGCATCATCGTCCAGAGATCCCACCCATTTCCCAGTACCAGTTCCAGATGCAGAAAGCCCATGGCACAGCTGCAAACCCAAACACGCTGTAAAAAAGAGGGTTCAGATGTGTATCCAGGTGAGACAGGAGTGAGGGAGGGATGTGCCCTTTGTACTCAGCAATTGCCCCAAAGCACCGGA
>NW_010237371.1:0-9545 GCF_000690775.1 Eurypyga helias | reverse complement strand
GGAAAAACTGCTCAGTGAATGCCTTGGGAATAATGTGCCTCATGGAAAAACTGCTCAGCGAATGGAGCGGTAACAGGATTTACAGCCTCTGTTGATGGACATAAAGCATCCTTGAGCAGCCCTGAGCTCTCCCCAAATAAACCTCTGCTCCCTCTCCCTAAAATCAGGACATGCTGCCCTTGCTTCGGCTAACCACATCCTCAGGGGCTGGAAGCAGAGGGATTCAACAGCCCCCACCCAGGGTGGGACATCTCCCCCCATCCCAGCACAGCCAGACCCCTTGTCCCCATGTCCAGCAGAGACACTACATCTGCAACCTGAGGGAAGCAGCTCAACTAACGTGTGATCAGGTGGGCTGTGTGAAGCACACCGCCTTCTTCCAGCATTTAATCCCACCCCTAACTGTTAAAAATCAGGGTTCTGAGGGAGGACAGTCTGGTCCCATGGCTGATTCCCAGAAGGCTATGCCCACTTCCAAGCACTGGCCAGTTTAAGGGTCAGCTCCAGCATTTGCAAGACCCAGGAGCAACCAAGGGGCCAGGCTTCAAGGCCAAAGGCCAGGCTGGAGGAGCCTTGGAGCAACCTGGGCTATGGAAGGTGTCCCTGCCCATGGCAGGGGGTAGGGCTGGGGAGACTTTAAGGTCCCTTCCAACCAAAACCATTCTATGAGAAGCCTGTTTCACCCAAGACCAGTCCAGCTAAGGAAAACTCAGCAGGATGCTGGCAGAAACAGGTAAAAACAGCAGCTCAGCCCCGAAAACACAGGGTTTGTCCCCAGGCTAAGCCCACACCTCCCCAGAGCAGCAAATGCGCATAACAAACCAGAGGAATGCAACCCATCACCCTGGTCACTGGGCTCTTGGCATCACCCACAGCCCACAGAGCTGCACAAAAGGTTTCCCTCTGGCCTTAACCCTTTCCCAGCCCTCGACACCAATTTTCTCAGAGGTTTCCAAACACCACAGTGTGATCCTGCCCCGAACTGGTTCCTCTCCCAAGCAACGCACTGCTGGAGGAGCTTGGGTCTGGCCAGTCTCCCCGTGGGACACCGACACGGTGACAGCTCAGGGATGGGGTCAGGTCCAAGCCTGCCTGGCATCCTCCTCGAGACCCCACCAAGACCTGGGCTGAGAAGAGGCGTTGGCATAAAAGAAGAAGCAAAACTGTAAGAGAAACCAATCGTGGCAGCCTCAAGGGTTGGGAAAACTCCCTGCAAAGGGAGAAATAAGTGGAGCTGCCTTACTGGGGGGGAAAAAAAAATCAAATAAATAAGTGCAAGCAGAGGGGAAGCGAGAAAATAAATACGCGTGCAGAAAGCGGGCACGGAACGGGCGGTAAGAACATTTAGAACTGCTCTTTTTTGGTTGGGTTTTGGTTTTTTTCTCCCCTCTTCAGCTTTTAAGCGCTGGGAAAATCCAGCTCCTGAGCCAAACGGGTTCAAGGAGTGTTGTAAAACGACCCGGGGAAGAGCAGCGTGAGAAACTTCGCATCTACCCAAGCCCTAAACCCGTCCCGGAGCTGGCGAGCGGACCCCGGGGGGGCTCGGTACCAGACCCATCCCCCGCACCTCCGCGGGTGCCAATACTCACCGTTTCAGGACTCTCCCGATCCCAATCCCACGGTGCTGGGAGCAAAAGTTTTCCTCTGCCAGCGGCTGGGACCATTCACTAACTTTTACTTCGCAGCCTTGGAGGTGGGGATGGGTGTGTGGAGGTGGGGCTTAGGCTGCAATTTCAAAATCCTGCATTTGGCTTTTGTACATTTTTAGCCAAAAATTTAGCAATCTCTTTCAATATGAATTTTTTTTTTCTTTCTTTCTCCTGAAGCTGCAATCTAAAAAAAAATAAATGACAGAGCTGCACATGTGGTTTGCTGATACAGGGCTTTGCAAACTGCTTACACAGTCCCAGTCCGAACGGGTCTTTGCTTTCGCCCCATCTCCTGGCTCCGGCCCCCTCTCCCCTCCACACTCCCATCCCACCCGGGCTTTTTTCCTTACATTCATTTGCTTATTCCAATTGTTGTAGCTGCCTGTATTTCTTCAGCTTCGAGGCGGTGGTGTAGTCTGGGATTTGTGATTGGGAGTGGTTTTTTATGTAACTGCGGGGGGGTTATTTACTTTTCAATAACTCTCCCCATTGTTTTTTTTTTTTTTGCACTAATCCCTGTGACATTAACAAACAGGTAGCCCCAGTTAAAGCTGTCAAAGGGAAGCTGGAATTTCTCCCTTTGGGGTTTTTCTGGTGCCTTTGTGTTTGGGTTGCTTGTGGGGGACGGGTGGGCATCGGGGATCTCCTCTCCCTGCTTGGCCCCGGGTGGATGCTCTGCCCGGCTGCTGGCACAGCTCCCTCCCAGCCCCAAATGTGGGGTGAAAGCAGGCAGAGCTACCAACCTGTTTCAAAAGGCATCCTCAGAGAACATCCCAGTGGCCCTTTTTGCATGAGCAGGGCTGCGGAGGTGGTCGTACAACCTGGGAGACCCCAGGACCGGCTGCCAAGGCAAAGCAAGATGAGCTGGAGAAAGACCAGGAGGATTCAGTGTGAGCACGCGGCTCCTGACCGGACGGAGCTGTGTTTAACCTGTGAGCTTGGAAATACATCTGAGCACCCAGGAAAGGACTTTTGCCTTACCCAGCCTGGGAGCTCAATCCAACCCAGAAGGCTCTTCTCATTCACCTCTGTGGAAAGAGGTGATGGAAGCATCACCAAGCGCTGCTGGAGATACGGCAGATTCTCCAGAGAGCAGCATAAACTGACACTCTCAAAACAGGTTCTGGTACCCCAGCCCTCTGGCCCCATTTGGCCTTTAGCAGCTTTGAAAATCAGCATTCCCAGAGTTTACTGGGAAACACTGCTCTCCCCACCAGCACTAACCCTGCTCATACATCTCCCTGCTCAAAGAATCCAGGAACCGCCCTGAAACCATCTGCAGATGGACTAGCTCAGAGGCAAATCCAGCTTTTAGGTGGGACTGGGAAAACCGTCCCTCTCCATCGCCATCCCCTCTCGCCCTCTGCCATGGTGGTGGGAAGCCCATGAGCTGCTCATGGACCTGGTCATTTGCAAAACGGTCAAGCAGGGAAATGTTTTAGAAGAGCAACCTCAGTTATGGATCCTCCAAGGCTCTGACCTGCCCTCAGGAGAGCCAGGTTTGGTAGCGCTCCAGGACTGCTGCAGCCACTGTTGCCTCCCGTGAGCTTTCCATGGGATGAACGGGGCAGAACAGGGCTGTCGTGGGATATTAGGCCTGGACAATTAATGCTGAAGATGTTTTCCTGCTTTGGTTGTAATCCACAGTCTCTGGAGGTAACGTTTTCAAGACTAAATGCCATGGGACTCCATGAGCTGCTGCTCTCTCAGTGGATCATGAACCTTTATCCTGCAAATGGCTTTAAATGGAAAGAGGGAGATGGGACATCAGGAAGGAATTCTTCCCACAGAGGGTGGGAGCACTGGGACAGGTTCCCAGAGAAGCTGTGGATGCCCCATCCCTGGGAGTGTCCAAGGCCAGGCTGGATGAGGCTTGGCGCAACCTGGGCTATGGAAGGTGTCCCTGCCCATGGCAGGGGGGGGGGGAGGGTGGGCTTTGAGATCCCTTCCCCCCCAAACCATTCTGTGATTCTATGAAACACTTTTACCACTTCACCTTATAGGCTCCATAAAAGCCATTTGTGTGCATCTTTTTCCAAAAAAAAAAAAAACCCATCCAAACAGGTCTGACCCTTCTCAAATACCTGGATTTCAAAAGCCCTGCAGGACTGTTCCATCCATTCACCTGCTGCCACTTGGCCAAAAGGCTCCATCCTGCCCTGGTGCTGCTGCCAGTCCCTCCCGCTGTGCTCCCCAGGGTGTACACGGCCTTTGCTGCCTACAACGTCGGTGTCCGGGGCAGTCTCGGCTGCAAACGGGTGCACAAACCCAGACGAGGTTTGCCAGGGCGAGTTCACACTTGGATTTCACGATGCTGCAGCCTGGGGATCCACACAGCTGCAAAGTCACATCCAAGGGGGGTATAAGGTTCTGGGGGAGATGGAGAGACCGCTGGTGGGCTCACCATCTTCTTTTCATCCCAAAAGCCGCAACAAGCTCCAGGATGGAAACTCCAAATGGGATATTTTCCAACTCAGGGTCGTGGTGCAGCAGCAGCTGGGAAAAGCACAGCCGTGTTTTCCTCCTGGCATTTCTTGTTGGGGTCTGACGGATGGGACGGACCAGCCATGGGGAACGGGGCGTGCTGGGCAGAGGGACTTGATGTTTCCTAAGCAAAGATTATCTGCTTTCCCTGCACAAGCTCATTAAATAATAATTAAACAACCACTTTATTAGCTGTAGCATCAAAGATACATTTTGCTAAGTAGGAGGCAGCCAAATCAGTGCGTTCAAAAATACTCTTCGCCCAAGTGACCCTGAGCTGTCCTCCCAAGCAGAGCTGCATCGGACAGATAATGCACTGCAGAGAAAATAAACTTTATCAGCTCTCGTCAGCTCTGCAATATCTCAGGAAAGCATTATTAGATCTAAAAAAAGTATTATTAATATTTTACAGCTGCATAGCTCCTTTCTTTCCAGAGCGTCCTCGTGGCATGCACAGACAGCCCCCAAGGGTGCACAAAACATGGTTATTTGGGGGGTGGGAGGTCAGAGCTCCTTGACAGGAGGGAATAACTTGGTGGGAAGAGGAGCCTCTCCAGATTTAGAGGGGCAAGAGGCCGACACCCAAAATGGCCTGGGCAAGGGGACCCTCACCCAGCCATGCCTAGAGAGCGGCAGGGAAAGGTGGAGGACACCCCTTTCAGCAGCAGCATCACGCTGCAATATTGCACGAAAGAAGAGCACCATCTATTGACTCCTCTTCCTCAACACCTCATTTCTAGCTTCTGTGAGCTGGCACGAGTTTTGCAAGTGCACAGGCTGCTGCTCCATCCCAGGGCCTGGGTATTTGCCAGAGCATCCTCCTTTGCAGAGATGCGTCTTCTCATCGCAGCAAAATGCCCTTGTCCCACTGGTCCAAGCGCAACGGCACATCACCAAGTTGCATCTCCGTGGTCAGCCAGGCTCCTCTTGCATTCCCAAAGCCTGCTTGCCTGTTTTTTCCCTTGTAGGATGCAAACAGCATGAGATCTGAAGGGGAATCTGTCTCTAAGCTAATGGATACCATCGGACAGTGGGTACATAGAGCCCGACCGTGACCATCACTCACACTCCTGTGCAAGGGGTGTACAACACCCACCATCCCCTTGGGTTGCAGGATTTAATTAGTTATATATGCATTAGCTATACATGAATTAGCAATATGAATTGGTATTGCATCTTGTGTCCCACAGGGATGCAGGTGAAACCCTGGCACAGGTTCCCAGAGAAGCTGTGGATGCCCCATCCCTGCAAGTGTCCAAGGCCAGGCTGGATGAGGCTTGGAGCACCCTGGGCTATGGAAGGTGTCCCTGCCCGTGGCAGAGAGTGGGGCTGGGTGGACTTTAAGGTCTCTTCCAACCCAGACCATTCCATAATTTTATAAATCTAAAAAAGCCCACAAACTCCTTGGAAGGAAAGTGTCTCTGCTGGCAGGCCAGCCCTGTGGCTCCCGGCTTGGAGCTGTCTCCTGCCTGCTGCTGCCACTCTCTGACCAAGAGCTTTCCTGCAGCTCTTTCAGCTTTTAAGTCTCTGCAAGCCTTTGACCTTCAAATATTTGGGCATGCAGACCCTGAGTGCATCCTGTGTAAATGAAAAGGATAATTCCTGTTGAAAGCCGAGCATTAAGAAATAAGTCGCAGAGAATAAAACCTGAATGGGCTACATGAAGTGCTTTAATAAAAATAAATTATACCAATTCAGTTCAGTGCTGTTAAATCCTCTGGAGGAACGCGGTGGAAGGACTATTTCTTGGAACAATTCAAACCAGTTTGCAGCAAACGACAGCAGCACTTATCTTGTACAAAGACATTATAAAATTTCATGTGTCTGAGACTATAAGTGTCCACAAATGAATAAATTGGGGCTTCCAACCTCAAGAGGCCATGTTAGCCACCCTGTATCTGCCCAGGCTCTGCAGGTTACCCCAGCTCTGCCCTAAATCCAAGAGCTAAGCTGGGTTTGCAGAGGTCCTGCATTGGAAATGGGACTCTACTTGGGGCTGAGGCTGATCCTTTTCTGCCTATAGAGTTAGGATAAAACAGCTGGATTAGGGCCAGGTTTTTACATCTGAGTTCTGATGACATCTCATAGCGGGCCAGCCAAAACCCCAGTCGCAAATGTTTTGAATCCTGCAGACATTGTTTGCAGAGCAGGGATCTAACCCGGCTGGCCAAAGTTCACTGGTGGCAAGTAGCCACCTTGCCTCTATGGCTTTTGGGGCTGCTTCCCGAATCCCTGCTTCCCTTTTGAAGTCACATAGGTCTTGCACTGAGAGCTGTCAGCAACCCTAGCACGGATGTCGGTGCGGGCTGAGCTCGGAAGGGGACAGAGACAAAAACAGAGGCTGAACTCATGGTTCCCTTTCCTGTCCCTCAACCACGGGACGTTCCTTCCTGTCCTGAAGAAAGAGGAATTTCATGGGCTGTGCAAACGCAGTGTGAAGTGTCCTCATTCCACTGCTCCTGAAATTCTTCTATTACAGCTGAGGAGGGAAACTTCAAGGCATGTAGTCATCGGAAATTTTGATTCTTATGAATGGGCAGTGCTGTAGGGACACACAGGGGAGCAAATTGCGACAGAGCTGGGTTTCAACATCTGCAGCAACGGCTGGGAAAGGACAGAGAGAAATCCTGCCCTGGGTAAGGAGGAGGAAAGCAAAAGAAAGGGAAAAAGTACAACTTTCCCTCATTCCGCTCTTGCAAAACATCAGTTCGCTCCCTTGGGCGTAACTATTTTGGGGCAGTGTCGCCGGCGATGTGTGAGATGCCTTCCGCCTCGGAAAATCTTTCAAAATAAGAGAACATTGGGGTTTTTTTTATGAATAACACAGAAGGAATAACGTTTCCTGAAGGATGTGCTTTGATTTGAAAACCTTCCAGCAGAGGATTAACGCCGCGCCCAGAAGCCGCCTGAGCTCAGAGCGTTTGTGCTGCTGTGTAATTGCACTTCTTCTCCAAGAATTTTGGGTCCATTATGCACTTCGCCCCTCGGGGACGGGGTGTCGGAGAGACTGCGATTTATGGGCACAGGCCAAAACGCCGTTTGTAATTCAAAACAAACCAGCTTGCAAGTCATGATCCTCCACAGTCCAGATTTCCACCCCTCGCTACATTTGAGTGCTAGGTGTTAATTAGGAGACCTAAAAAGGCAAGTGGCTAAAACGTGTGTATGCATATACCAAAAATGCACCGAGAGAAACATCTGGTTTTCATAGAATCATAGAATGGTTTGGGTTGGAAGGGACCTTAAAGATCATCTAGTTCCAACCCCCCTGCCATGGGCAGGGACACCTTCCACTAGACCAGGTTGCTCAAAGCCACATCCAACCTGGCCTTGAAGACATCCAGGGATGGGGCATCCACAACATCTCTGGGCAACCTGTTCCAGTGCCTCACCACCCTCTCTGTGAAGAATTTCTTCCTGAAATTCTATTTTCTATTTTCTTCCCTTTTTTTTAAGGAAGCACTTTGTGCAAGAAGGAACATCGTGGCCCTTCCTTGGTGAAGGGTGTCAGGGTGAGCACTTACATCCACCATCCTTTCAGCATGGCTTGAGGCCCAGAAGGTCCTTGGCAATGCCCTCGTTGTCCTCACAGTCTTTCTGTAGGCTGCAGACAGACACTAATTAATGGCATTTGTGACTTCAGCAGGTTTGTTGATGGTTCCTGTATGGGAAACAACCCCCTGACCATGTCCAGAGTGGGCAGCTTGATCTGCATCTGATGGGGAGATGCAAGGTCCTGCCACCTCCTGCCTAAAACCTTTCTGTCCATGCAAGCTTATAATTAGTCTAAATTGCTTCTAACGACCTCAGTGCCAATAGCAACGCTATGAGGAAGGGCAGAGTTTCTCCTAAGAAGCAGCTTACTGAAAAGTAATTAGTCACTGAGCCAGACTGCACAGCGAGTTCAAGGCAGACACCGCCGGGTGCTTAATAATTGAATGAGTTCCTGCTTCTTGGAAGCATTTGTAATTTGCAGTTGATATTGAAGGGAAACTTTACATGAATTTAGACACAGAAATCCTCAGAACTGTGCCTTCATCAGGCCTCAAAGCTATCTAAATCAGAATTCATTTTGTCTTTACTGGAGTAGGTTATATAAATTGCTGTGTAAGTAAAGTCCCTCTCCCGGAAGAATTCCTTCCTGTTGTCCCATCTCCATCTCCCTCTTTCTGTTTAAATCCATCACCCCTTGTCCTGTGACTCCCTGCCCTTGGAAAAAGTCCCTCCCTCCAGCATTTCCACCAGTATCCCTTTTCCTCTTTTTTGAAGGTGTTTACTATCACCTACCAATTGAAACATAATCCCACCGAGCCCAGCCCTAGTCAATCCTAAAGGGATGAGAAAGAATTGCAGTTGGTTCCTAGAATGGGAAAGTCCTTGGAAAGGAAAGCCAGGCCATGGCCCAGCAAGGAGCGACGGATTTTGGTGTTATAAAAGTCCACCTGGGAGAATCTTCAGTATAAAATCTGCGTGACCGTGAGATTCCATCCCTCAGGAAATACAGCCCGTGAAAAGAATGAGATATGAAAACCCTCAGGGGAAGAAAAGGGCTCAGGGATTTTGCTCTCTGCGATGCCACCAGCAGATCACCTTCAGCAGGCTCCAAACTGGGTTTTGGTGGAGATGTGAGGATGGCATGATCCACAAATCCTGATTGAGGAGCAAAAGAGCAGGACCAGGATGAGGACCTAGACCCACGCAGAAACAGCGTTAGTCCTGACAGGGGTAGAAAAAAGGGATAAAGATGGTCAGAGGTCAGGTTAGGAGAGCCAAAGCCATGACAGAATTGAACCTGGCCAGGGACATCAAGGCCAACAAGAAGGGCTTCTGTAGGTACATGGGATAAAAAGAAGATCAGGGAAAACGTGGGCCCTCTGTAGAAGGAAACGGGAGAGCTGGCTTCCCAGGATATGGAGAGGGCTGAGGTACTCAATGCTTTTTTTGCCTCGGCCTTCACCGGCAAGGAGACAAGCCATATCCCAGAGTCATGGAAGAGAAATGCAGGGACTGGGAGATTGGAGCCACCCACGGTCAGTGAGGATCAGGTTTGGGAATGCCTGAGGAACCTGAAGGTGCACAAGTCCATGGGACCTGATGGAATACATCCACGGGTCCTGAAAGACCTGGTGGATGGGGCTGCGAAATCTGTCTCCATCCTATTTGAAAAGTCGTGGCAGTCTGGTGAAGTTCCCGCTGACTGGAAAAGGGAAACATAATCCCCATCTTTAAAAAGGGGAAAAAAGAGGACCCGGGAAACTCCAGGCCAGTCAGTGTCACCTCTGTGCCTGGCAAGGTCATGGAGCAGATCCTCCTGGAAACCATGCTGAGGCACATGGAGAATGAGGAAGGGATTGGTGACAACTCCACTCTCTCTGCTCCCCTATGGGGAGACCCCCGCTGGAGTGCTGCGTC
>NW_010237370.1:1062-1528 GCF_000690775.1 Eurypyga helias | reverse complement strand
GTGCTGGGCTGTGGGGCACCGTATTGGGCCGTGGGGTGCTGCACAATGCCGTCAGCACCACGCGATGCCATGCTCCGTGCCACAGTTCCCACGCCATGGGCTACTGTGCCGTGCCACAGGGAACCACACGCCACAGTGCTGTGCCACAGCTCCATGCCACGTGTCCATGGGGCACCGTACCAGGCTGTGGGGCGTCACACAACGCCGCGGGGCGTTGTGCCAGGCCATGGGGCAGCATGCAATGCTGTGCGCTGTGCCGTAGCTCCATGCTGTGGGGCACTGTACCAGGCTGTGTGCAATGCCGTGGGGCACCATGCCAAGCCATGGGGCACCGTGCAATGCCATCCAGCTCCGTGCTGGTCCATGGGGCACCGTGCATTGCCATGGGGCTCTGTGTCAAGCCATGGGGCACCGTGCAATGCCATTTGGCTCCATGCTGGTCCATGGGGCTCTGTGCCAGTCCCTG
>NW_010237370.1:0-308 GCF_000690775.1 Eurypyga helias | reverse complement strand
ACCGTGCAATGCCATCGAGCTCCGTGCAATGCCATGGGGCTCGGTGCCAAGCCATGGGGCACCGTGCAATGCCATGGGGCACCGTGCCATCCTGGGACGTACCTCGAAGGTGCCGGCCTTGAGCAGGGTGACCTGGTCGTGCTGGGAGAGGGCCTGGAAGCCGGGAATGTGCTTGGCGAATTCGACCACCTCCCGGACGGCGGGGGTGAAGCTGAGGGAGAAATCCTCCCAGATCTCCTGGACGGAGCGCCCGCTGCGGCCGGGCGGGTGGCTGTTCATGGGGCAGGCCTGCGGGCGAGGGCACGGCT
>NW_010237369.1:0-22413 GCF_000690775.1 Eurypyga helias | reverse complement strand
GCTGGGGAGAGGGCCCCGCTCCTGGGGCTCGGATGCTGGGATGCTGTCGTGGGATAACGCGGCGGGGGGAACGCCGCTCTACCCCAGCGTATGACCCCTCAAAAGTTTTCGGGGTGAGGGCAGGCAGAGCAGCCTGTTGACGTAGTGGCCGCCGCGGCTTCTTTCAGGGTCAGAGACAGGGCTGCGACGGGGAAACGGTTCGGCGTAGTTTGTCCCGGGGCCCTTGTTTAGAGTGGGCCCTAAATTCCATATGGTGTGGATAACATCTCAAACTTTTGACGTGGGTTCAGTGTACCTTGCGCAGAGGAAGGAAATTTTGGGCTGGAGGATGTCTGCTGTTAAGTGTTTCTTGTACACCCTAACATCTCCGAAACTGTTGCTGCAAGAGTAAAGTGCAGAAAGCTTCCAAGAAACACACGGGAAAGCACTGATTAACTTTCCGCGTTGTTTTGTTTTTGTGGAAGTTGCTTATGCTGCTGAAATCTTACAACGGGAAGTACAACCGTGATGGGGGTTCTAAACGTGTGATACAGTCACTCGCATAACATCCTATCCTGTGTTCTAGGGTTTTGCTCACAAGTGCTCGAAGCTAGCTTATTTGTATATTTTAAGTGATATGATTGTGTGTAAAGATAAGTAGAATATTATTTTTAAAAATTACTATACCAGAAAAAAGGAAGCGAGGTCTTTAATTAGAAATACCGTTGTGCAGGGCTAAAACTACTTTACAACTTGCAGAGAGCCGAATGCTGTGAGATTTGTGTTGTGTTAATGTTGGTAGGGAGTTTTGCAGTATATACTGTATAGCTAAACCAGACTGGATCCTTCTCATCCGGAGTTAAAAAGCTGTGAAGTTGCAGTTTTTCTCGTGCAGCCTTTCACCTCCCAGAGCTTCAGTTTCAGGCAGACTTCATAAACGACTGACCAACTTCTCGCTACCGTCGACGTGGATTTTGCTACATTGGTCATGTGCAGTGTTCTGTTCACTACAGTGTAACAGACCTCTCAAACAACTTCTTTCTGTTGCTAAATTCTAAAATACCTCCAGAAAGGTACAGGAAACTGCAGCTTTCGTATGTGGATGAGATGAAACAAACCTCATATGGGAAAAACAAATGTCCTAAAATGTGTTTATAGATTTACAATTTCGCTTTTGAGAGGAACAATTAAAGTTGGGGGTTTTTTTTTACTTGTTTTCGACAAAGATATGTGATCAGTAGTGATACTGCAGGGAATGGTACTGTATATTTCAAAGGTGGCGAAGTAATGCTTTACATAGTCTACTGGCAAGCCACTTAAAATTATTTTTTCAGTGTTTTGCTGTTCTGAATGGAACTTTTAGTACCCATAGTTTGGTAGTCGTATTTGTATCTTTCATCATATTCTGTATATACTGATAAACCATCTTTCTGTAGATGTGGACTTGAAACCTAAGAATGAATTTTGTCATTATTTTCAGTTGTTAATGCTCTTATAGAGTTCGATGTTATGAGCTTTTAAATTTTTATAAATTCTGTGTTTCTAATACAGAAAAGCTTTTGAGGAAAATATGGTGGTGTGTGGGATTTTTTTTTTTTTTGGTGCTGGAATCTCATGATTCATGAGCATAAGTAGCTCACTTGGTTTAATGCTTCCCCTTCCCCTATTAAAAAGTGTGAAAACTAGCAGGCTAACTTCTTTTAGGACCAGTATTTGAATAATTACTTATACAAAAATTACCTAAGTGTTTACTAAACTGAGAATGAGGTTTTGTATATACACCCATGGATGCATTTGTGTATTTCATGTGTCTTGGTATGCAAGTTTTTCTGTTACTTTTCCTTGCAACTGTGTCAGATGTCTTAAATGTGAGGTGAATGCTTTATCTGATAGCAAAACTATTTAAAGTTATTTCCACTAGAGTCACTTTCTTCTTACTGCTCCCTTTCCCAGTTGCTTGTTCAGCCCATATGTCATAGTTTATAATCTACTTGGTTGTACTCCTACATCTATTTATGGGCTTGTTCTGTTAAAAAAATACTGAAATAAACGGAAAAGTACAAATAGTGGTCTGCTGCCAGGAAAATATAATGTGTGAGAAGCATTTAAAATACCTTGCTTATGTTGAAAAGGAGCATGTAGCTGTATACCCGTTGACTCAGTAAGACAGATTTATTCCAGCATCTATAAAAACTATAATTTTTTGTGTGGTGATTAGATAATCCTACTGAAGCTTGAGCTAGAATGTTCATTTGAGGGAAGATGTGTTTATAAAATCAGTCTATTTCTAGCCTTTAAATTTAATTTATTCCATTATATGCTTTTCTAGAGATTTTTCTAAACCAGGAAATTGCAGTGATTAAATTAAGAGATAGATGTGACATTGCTGTACCTAAACCATGACTTTGTGAACAATATCACTGATCTCATGTTAGATTTATGATTTGTTGTCCTGCCTCTAGGATGAAGCAGACCTATATAAATTGTGCAAAATACTATTGGCCTGGATTATCTAACTTCCTTCATAATATCTGTAAATTGGTACATCACTGTACAGATTTGACTGCAGGTCATTTGGAATAAAAATACAGGGTTCTGAACATTATCCATGCATAACAGTACTTGAACCTTGTAATTCTAGGTACTTCAATGTACTATCCCCACAGCAGGAGAACCTCTTCTGGAAAATTTCTGACAACCATCCTCATTATGGGAAGTAAGATGAATTTGAGCATGTAGTTTGTAAACCAGATGGAAAATGCTTTATTACACATGGAATTTAGTGATTTTATTAAAAAAAATCATTAAATAGATGACCTTCTTTTATTTAAGTTTTTTCAAAGACAAATACTTAAATTTTATGAGAACTCAACGAAAAGTGCAGTCTAGTGTATTGTCCAGCACTAAAATATGACATACAAAATCAGTTTTCTTAAGAACTTTAATGTTTGTGTCAAGTTGACAGTTCCTAAACTTCTGTTTCATAATTAAAGTAATATTTTGTTTTATTGTATATTTTTGTTGTTGTTTCTTATAGATAAGCTCATATACTGAGTGACACAGATTTTTTGAAAAACAGTTTATATTTTGTCTGGCTTCCAAGTAGAGAAAGCAGTAGACCCAAGTTGTTTTTCTCTTCCATACTTCCTTATCTTGACACAGTGTCCAACAAATAAAAAATTTCAGTGATGCTTGCAGAATGAATGTAATTCTACTCATGTTGGGAAATGGAGGTTCCGTGTGACTGATCCTTGTGGTGCATTAATATACATGTGATCCTGATCAGGTGTGGATTTGCAAGTACATTGCTGTTGAATTAGCTAAAGCACATAAGACTGAATTTATGCCAACCAACGGCAGGAGAACAGGCAGTACCTCATTTAGTAGAAAGCCTTCTGGTATGAGGTTAACTCATCAGGTTTTATGAATACATTCAAACTGGCAGCCTGAGTTTATAGGATTAGCACTTTGTCCTGTGGATTATCACATTCTTCACCTAATATAGCAAATTCAGAGTTCAAGTTCTTAGTATCTTGAATGAAAAAGGTAATAGGATTTGTCCTAAACATTCTTTGGGAGTGGATACTGGGATCCAGGAGGTCACAGACCATATATGTGACAACTGTAATTGTCTTAATACTGGATAATCATGTTTGTAGATTTAAGTTCAGTGGATACCTTTATACTCATGACCAACAGAAATACTTTTCCATTCCTGAATCCTTGTGATTCGTACTGGAACAGTGACGGGTCACATTCTTTTAAAGGTATCTTAACTTTTCTAACTTAAGACAAAGCGCTGCTCTTGGTGTTTTTCGTTGTGGTTCTTCCTGTTCCTTAAGGCAGTAACTAGAACAATTCTATTTGGTTGTTCTAAATCTTCACATGGAAGGAATCCTTTTCTGGCTGCTTTTCTTTTGTTACAGTCCTGCATCTTTCTGTCTGCTCAGTCAACTGACTCCCACTGCATACTCATCTTTTCAACAGCACGATCCTCACAGTCCTTGGCAATAGTTGCCTTCCTCCTGATACACCTGGCTGCATATTGAAATAATAATTTTAAAAATGCTGTTTGTACTGTTACTTCTCTTGCCTTTCCTCCAGAGTGTTCTCTTTATCCATGCTTGCAGACAAAAAAGGCTTCAGAAGTCTGAACTTAGGGGAGCTCTCAAAAAAGCTGCCTTCTCACAAACAAGTATTGCACATTTCAGAGATGTTGACCTCATCTTTATAAGTCATTCCAGCCTAGACTGAAACATTTCTGACTGTGTTTCCTGTCTCACCTTCAGAGACAACTATCTCTACATATTTAAAAGTCCACATCTTATTTAAAAGTTGTTTTTTGATACTTAAAATAAGTGTTTAATGTTTGGTTGGTTTTTTTTTAATTGTGCTTGTTGATCTTGTCTGTGTCCTGTCTGTCCCACCCCCATGCCCCCCTTCCCCCATTCTGTCATTGATTAGATTTAGCAGGAGTTATGAACTAGGAGCTCTGTTGCATTTTAATATGGTACACTTGGATGCTGGCAATCAGGATGTTATTTATGTGCACTTTTATATCTGCCTTTGTAGTTAAGTCAATGAAATCCTCAAGCCTTTACTAAATATATCAATAATTTTAAAGAACAAAGTCAAAAATACTAGATTGCCATAGTGTAATAACCCCCCTTGCTTTTGTGAAAGGAGGCTCATGATGTACAGAAAACAGCCATTCTCTTATGGTTGTGTTTGTATAATTGCCGTTTGGGTTCTTGTATGCTTGTCTCTTTCTATTTGAATGTTGGTGTAATAGTTTACAACATCATAACATTGCTCTGTTGTGTGTAGACTTCACTACACAACAGATTATCGTTAGTGATTTCAGGTCATCTGTTGCATTACTAAGTCTTCATTTTGGAAATTTCTTTATAAAATCACAATTTACGTTTGTTTCATTAGTTTAATTCTTTAATGTTCTTGGGGAAAAAAAATACTTCAGTACACCTTGTTTTAGAAAGGGCTGAAGAGAAGCTGTATGCTTTGTACTGTGTCATAATACCAGTAATGGTGACTTTGCTTTTCTGGCCTTTTGATTAAAAGGTCTAGTTATAGATCTGTAAAAATTACTGAAACTTATATTTTACATCAGGCATTAAGGCTTTTTAAAAAAATATTTTAAGAACTAGAAAACATGATTTTCCTTCAAGTTTTCTTTTAAAAAGAATGTAATGCTTCCCCCACTGAATTGGAGAACAAAAAAGCTCTTTTTGGTAAGCCATTCACTCCCAGCATCAGTGTTGCTTCAAGACTATGCGTAAGTTCTCTAATACACTGACCTAATTAGTTTCTTCCTAAGTGGTTTTTTTTTTTTGGGCAGTCTAGTTTATTACATCATCATTGTGCTGATGTTACAGTTTACTTCTGTCCTATAGATTATATTACTGAAATTATGGTGTATTTAAGCAACCTCCCTTTGTGAAGTTATTTTTAACTTGCTTCACAACGAAAGTTTACAGTGTAGCTCCTTGCATAGTTGTGTTGACACCACTTGAACTTGGGCTTTGTGCTATAAAGAGTTAGTCTATGCTGATTTATATACTTATATCACTAAAGTGGGTTGTTCTTTTGCTTCCACATCTTACTTTTTAGTTGTTTTGGTCCTCTGAGAAGGAAGAACTGAGTAGTCAGCATATCCTGAAGTTTGGCTTAATATTTTGAAACCAAGCCATGACTCCGTCTTCAGAGGGCATGAAATTCTGGGCAGTTTCGCTGCTGAGCTTGATGGGTGTCTGCAGTGTTTCCTGTAATATGCTATCTGGCAAATGTCAAGGTAGAAAACTGAAAGTACAAAAGAGATATTTAAGTTGTTAAGTGTGAAGTTTTTTCTGCCATGGAAATGCTGAAATAAAGACCTGAACTGCCTTGATAATTAGCTACTAAAGTTTTTTTTTTTCCCTCTCCCCCACGATGTGTATGGGAGAACCTGTATTGATGAAAACTTGCTATTCTGAGGTTGTCATTGTCCAGCCTTACTGAGGTCAGCTGTTCTATTTATTATTGCCCTTGTTTGCTCAGTGTCATACTATTAACTCAGGCCTTGTGTAAATTACTGCTTTGTTATTCTGTAAGTGGAAATTAGTTAGCTTCAACTAAGAGATTCTGTATCCAAAAAGTATTTAAGTTGGTAAAGAATATAGACAGCAGTTGGAAAAATTGGGTCTTCTTGCTCTCACAAGTTCAGAGTGCATTGTTCAGGATACTGCACAGTTTTTGAAGTGGCTCAACTTAGTGGCATTTCTGAGTGGAAGGATAACTAAGATACTGAAATTTATTAGGCAGTTAAGACATAAATAGTCTTTGAGACCCTTCTGTGTACAAGGAATGTATATTTTTGCAATAAAAGATTTCAACTCGTCTCAGCTTAATGCTAAGCGTATTTTGTTCTTGTCCATTGAGTAGGAGCAGACCAGACAAAGTAAGATTTCTTAGTGAGAATCAGGGTGGGAAACCAAGTAAAGATATGATGTCATAGACTAATTATCCATGTTTGTGACTGCTCATAACGTTTCACAGTGTAGCTGTAAGAAGTGTTGGAGTTGGGGTTTAGGAAGATGTTTCCCATCATTATGGCTTTGCCCTTGGTATTTGCAAAGCTGTGGAGCCAGCTTCAAAATCTCTGGAATTACCTGTAGCTTGAATATTTAACAGGAGGTAAAGTATCATGTGTCTGTTTATACTGTCCAAGCAAAATGGCCTAAAAATCACCTAGTGTCACGGATACTTTCAAATCAAGGAATAATTCATACATGCATGTTATCTGTTCAGGTCAAATTTTGACTTTCCATTTCATTTTGGTTTAATTGATGGCTAGCCCCTTCCTTGAAAACTGTAATTTTGTGTAACTTTTAAAAGTGTGTCTTTATATAATTTTTTCAGGATTTCAACTGATGGGGATAATTGACAAAGAACATTTAAGAACCAGTTCTTATTATAAGGGATTTGTTGTTAAACATACGATAGGGAAAAAAATTGCTTTCCTTTTCTGGCTTTGATAACTGAAGGGTCAGTGACGCTCTGAATAACGCAATTTCTTGTTTGTTTAGGTATCAACTTAATAAATCAGTGTTGACATATATATTTATAGGGGCACTATATTTCTTTTTAGAGATGCATATAAATTGCAGTATATAATGTACCTATAAAAAGTGATATTGAAATTAGAAAATACTTTCTGTAAAGCTCCTTAAAGGAATCAACACCATTTGAATACACAGTGCTTCAATTTATAGAATAAACTGTTCATCATTACTTTTTCATATATGCTTCTTTAGAAATGTAGTATTGCATTTGAATTGTGTTATATATTTAGCAAAAGTACCTGATTAAATCTTTAGTGAAATATAACAGTATCTAGGCAACCGGAATGGACAGGAAGTCTTTACAATCATGGCTTTAAACAGATTTCCTTTAAAGAAGAAATCAATGTACTGTAATGAAAATTCCTTTTGAAGCTCTGAAGCAAGTTTATAATTCTTAGTATCTTCTAGAATCTAATATGGTCTGTTTCTTAAAATGAAAATACTGTTGGAATCAACTGACTACCTGTGTCCCATCTTTCCTTTGCAAAGTTGACAAAATTTCTTGCATACAACTGAATGCTGTTGTTTTTCATGTGGATGAAGCTGTTGTAGCTGGCTCATAATATGAGTTGTTACCCAACATGATCATATGGACGTTCTGAATATCTGGGGTTTTTTTCAACGTTTTCCATTAAAACTCAAGAGGTTCTTGCCTACTTTCTAAATGCATACCAGAATGCTGGAAATAAGCAGTGCATGTTGTCTAATAAACAGTTGAGCCATTCTAGAAGCTTAAGAGTTTGCTAAAAAGGTGAGTGTTCTTGCACCATCTGAATAGTTTTGCTCTCTTCCTAGCACTTTCAAATGCTTATTGCAGTTTTATGCTGGTTTAGTAGTCAAATTGGCTGTCCTGTTTGGACTTAGTTTGCTGCTAGAGTGGTCAGTTTAACCAGTATTTCATAACAGTCGGGTGAAGACCTGAATAAAAGCAAGATGAGGAGCAGAGATACATGCCTTACGCGAATGGAGTAGTGGAAGGGAAAATGGGTGTAGAATAAGATTGTTTCAATTTCTGCATCAGTTTACTGTAGAATCTGTTTAGGAATAATGTGAAGTTGTGTTCACCTGCAAGGTCCAGTTGGCAGACATGTTAAACTATTTAAAACCTAATTTTTTTAAAATCTCATAGCTGGAATAGGATATAATGCCAGTCTTCTCTCAAGGAGTGTGTTGATAAGGTCATTTGATCGGAAAATGGAGGTAGGAGTTTTTGTTCCAAGTCCAAGGAGTCTCAGACCTGTGTTTCTTTATGCTGTTCTAATTTATAGGTCATAGGCTTGACTAGAAGGAATCTTCTACCTAACACTTTGTGAAGAATGCAAGATGGTAGTGGACAAGAAACTCAACTACCAGCTCAGTGTCCAAACAGTAGAGAGGAGAATGGAGACATTAGTCTCCAGTTAAAACAGTAAAGTTGTACTAATACTAGAAACAGAATACAGTGTGAATGTAGTATTGGAATGCCATTTTAAAAATTGCTATGACTGGAGATAAATGTCTTGCAATAACAAAATTGGGAGTAAACAAGACAGTTGTCTTGAGTATTTACAGGTTTTATTTAATTAAATGTTATTTTGAATGCTTGTTGATTTCAGATACTACCAGTGATGTACTGTAGAAGGGTGAACTGAAAATAAGCTGCTAAGTCTCACTGAAGTGTTGTCTGCATTCTTGATGCATTAAATATTTCTTCAAGTATTTTGAAAGTGGATTTAGCTGTATGCAGATTCAGTTACTGATCCTTAATAATCCGGTAAACCCTTAGCAAAACCATTATATGCTTTCTAAAGCTCTTAAAGACATTGACAGGGATTCCTTCTAATGCGCTTTACTGCCTCAGTGTTTGCTAGCAAAGGCTGTCAATTAATTCCTAGATGAGAGACTACTTAGGTTGTTTTCTGTCTGCTGTTCTGGAACGTAGAAGCATTTGGGGTTAGATTAGAACGGGCTTTGACAACATACTTGTTTGAGGCCTAACAAGGTGCTATTTCTGTAGGTACCCATCTTATTATTTCCTCTGGGCTTGCTGGGTGCAACTGCCTGTTTGAATGGGTTGAAAATTTTGTGTACTTCAAAGTTTTCTCATTTTAATTTGAGACCAGTTAAATGCAAAGTCTGTTTAAACAACAACAAAGTGTCAGATTTTTGTTTTAGTACTGTTAACCACAAATAAAATTCTTCTTGTGGGCAGCTTTATGTGGAAGATGTATGTACATGTAACAGAAGAATATGACTATACACGTTAATTTTCTTTCCTGGTTCAAATACAAATGAGGCTGCTGAAAATGTTTGATTTTTAGATAGGAAATGAGAAGATGTACCTACCCAGACTGATCTTTTTCAACCTGTGTCACCTTGTAAGTCCTTACAGTTTTTTGGTGTAGATGGAGGCATTTTTGTAGTGAATTTAGGTCAACTATCAATAAGCTTATTCTCCTTATTTTTGGGAATCTTAGTCCTCAAGCTACAAGATGAAAAATGCTGTTAAGGTAGGCATGGATGAAGACTGAGAATCTATGTGAACTAAAGTTTATTGCACTACTACAATAATGGGCTAACTTAGAGTGTAACTGCATTTGCCCTGGTATAAACTTTGACAGCACCCTTTTATCTCACTTGCAAATAATGGCTTGGTGTTACTTGACAAGTAGATCTTTGAATAAAATCAGTTGAGATTTACATGAGAGATATTTTTCCTATTTTGATAGGAAACAATTCACTTTGCTTTCTGATTTTTCCCAACTCTGTACAGCTACACAGTAACGTGAGGTAGCAGGGACAGTCAGATCTGTCACAACTGTAGATAATACGACAGTAGTGTTCTGAATTTCAAGTTGAGCCTGAGATGAAAATATAATGTGAATTCCAAGTTCTTTTGTTGTATCTCTCCACCAGAATAACCTGCAATAAGGTATGTCTCTGTTGCATTGGGGATTTTTTTGTAAGGTATCTCTGTGATTAATGATAGTCTGCTTAGTAGTAGAAGTACTCTCCAGTATCTCAGTCACTGAACCTACCATCTTTGCACACCATATTTATAACTCAGTGAGCAGTAAAAGGCCATAAAAGCCAGCCACACTGTCAAGAAAAATGTCAGGGTGCTGTGGATTTCTAGAGGTTTATTGGCTATATATTTGGAGGTCTGGATGTGGCATGCTGTACTCGGTCTGCAGAAATTGAGAGTAACTTTCTTGAGACACATTGTAAGAGCAAGGGGAATGAGTTTTGTTTGGGGGGTGTGATGGTGGTGTTTTTTTAAAGCAGCACATTTCTCTTGGAACACTCAGCATTTATCTCATGTGGTGTGGTAATATACAATATCCACTCAAACCCATGTGCTAGAAGGTCTTTAATCATGTTCTTTCATACCATTATTTCAAGTTATTTAGTGATTGTTTCTGAGCACGCTACTATGTATGGAAGAAGAAAACAACTTTTTTTAAGTAACAAATTTAAAACATTTTAATTTTGAAAAGACCATCAATTATTTCCTATTAGTGAAGTTCCATTAGAAACACAAGTTTCTGGAGTTCGGATTTTGAATAAATACCTAAATCTTTTAGAGCAGACCAGTGTGGAGGTTGGCCCTTGATACATACAAGTAGTCAACTGATAATCTTACTAAGCCGCTGTCAGCATTGACACGTTAGATGAACCTGGAGCCACAAATGTTTTAGCCACTGGTGGTAGTGCATGTAGTTGTCCGGCAGCAAGCATGATTGCTGTGTGGTTTTCATCTCCAAATGTGCTCCCTTCTTTAATTTCTGGTATAAGTAAGAGGTTCGTTTTCAAATCTTTGAGTCTCTGCTTGTCATGGTTCTATTGGGTTTGGAGCCTCACATGAAGGAAGCTGTGTCTGTATCTTAATTTAATAAAATGCTTCTGCAGAGTTTCTGAAGTACAATACTTGGGGTTGTACTGAGTCCACAATATTGTTATGGTATAAGCAATGTGCATAACAATAAAATGCTTTCTACTATATAACAGTAGCTGTATAGCCAGTACTTTGAAACACTGGGGAATATAAATGTAAGAACAGTTTTGAAGGTCTGGATATAATTTATACTCAAAAGCTGAATCAATTCAGTGTGATGTACCTAAAATTGCACAAACAAAAAATTCACCTAAGGTGTCTGCTTATCACATGCATCAAATTCTAAGCAAAAAGATGATTTCATAAACCCTTTGTCCTAAAAAGATATTAAGCAATATTAGGAAATTTGAAATAGCTGGAAACTCAATTCATAGCTCTAAAGATAAAGATGTGAGTAAAAGTTACCTTCGAGGTTTGCAAAATGGAGCATGGACTCTGCTCATTTCACCATAAGCTTTAATTTTTAGAATGCATTGAGTTCCAGAGGTTATACCAAATGTAACCCATACTTTTTCTTTGCTGTTTCAATACTAAACTAATTAATACAGTCTTCATCACTTGCTTATGTTTTTGCTATAGTAATGACCTAGGTATCTAGGAAACCTAGAGCAGTTTAATGGAGGTCTAGACCTGAATAATAACAAGGGATGCTAACATGAGTTAATGTGTGATTGCTTCTTGAGGTATTGTTTTATATAAACTGTTTTCTTAAATGATGTTTTATGTATAATTGACTATTTTATTGTGTGCTGTTGACTTCAGGCATCTACTAAGAACAGTACTGAAGAACTAAGAAAGAAACAGTTGTGATTAATTCTTGATTTTTTTTTTTTTGTTAGGGTATTTACAGAAGTGACAGTGGCTTACAGGTTTAAATGTGCTTCTGTAGAATTAAGGCAGCATACAGCTACTGAAACCTTGAGAATTATCTCAGATCTTTTATCTGAGTCAGTGTCATAATTTTAGAATCTGTCACTCCTGTGGTTGCAACCAGTGATGTAATCTGGAATTCACACTCTATTACTACATGACTAAGTTACTGAAATATTTTCTTCCAGATAGTATTTACATAGCTGCTTTTCTTGACTCTTTCAAAGTTTCCTGGCACATTCAAATTCCAGTAGCTGTGGAAATTCCAAGGCTAATGCCACCTTGTAAGTAATGAATACTGTCAACCTTTGGTTGACTACATGGAAACAGTTGGGAAGGGTGAAAGGAATGTAAACTCTGTCAGTGGTAGCAGCCATCCCAGAATTAGAAGAATACAAGATGGTGGTAGATAAGAAGTGTAACTGCTGGGCAGCTTCAGAAAGCGAGTGTGGGGACACGAGAGGGAAAAAATAAATCTAGTGGATGTGTAGCAACACGTTTCCACTGTGGGTTTCTTGTACTAGCATTGATGTATCTTGAATATAGTATCAGGAGTTAGTAGCTTGAATTCTTATTAAAGTCTCATGTCTGGTAATGTGTCATGCGGTGATAAAGTTAAGAGATTATACTTCCAAGCTTTCTGCTTGCCACGTGCTTTTGTAGGAGATTACTGGCCCTATAGCAGAAAGAGTAGAAATCACTGGTCATTTAGCTTGTGGTGTGACCAGTGGCAGCTGAAGAACAGGCACCATTCATCTTGTGCCTTCTACTGTGAAATACATCTGACAGAAGACAGGATAGGAGCGTTGTGGGGGGAGGACTTTACAGTAGGTGAATCCAGCAATTTACATGTCAATATTTTTTTTTTATTTTAAATTTTGCCTGTGTGTCTATGTTTTAAGTTGATCTGATGCAAGTTGTCTGGTTTACAGTCTGGAAAGCTGACGAGCATCCATTGCAAGTTTTATATTAATTACTCTTGTTTATACTTGAACTCTTTTCTGGCAACATAAAAGACTATTTGACTTGTGGCTTCTGTTTCTTTGTCCAACTTGATTGGTGGTTCAGAGCCAGCCCTGTTCTACTCTTCAGATTTTATCCAACTCTTCTTAATCTGATTTGTTGTTGTGGTTGGTTTTTTTTTTCCTCCCTGAAATTTAGTCTACCTTTTTTTTCCTGTGTTAGTGTTGCAAGGAGTATACTTGTGCTATTAGGAATGGTACTTGACAGTTGGTTTCCCTCAACGACGGGTGCTGGGAACTTGACGATTGCATTTTAATTTGATATTTGATTAGTTTCTTCGGTAGGCAATTAGCAAATGCTTCACAAGTTAGAAATATTACTATTAAGATCTCAGCATCTGCAAACAGAAGTTTCTGTGCTCAGGTGCATAAAACATTTGTTCCAGAAATTTGTAGTTCTGCAATGCTTGCTATGTAGGCAGTGTGTGGGATAATAAATCATGAGACACTGTGAGTAGTTTAAAGTAACGTTTTTGCTGACCTGTTATTTTAATGAAATGATAAAATACTTAATTCTTTTTAAGCACAGACCTACTTCATTTGGAAAGTAAAAGAATATTGAAGCAGTGAGTCATAGGATCACAGAATCATGTAGGTTGGAAAAGACCCTTGAGTCCAACTGACTCTGTCTTTTTAATATTTTTTAGTAAGATCTTGTGTAAGTGGCCAAATAGCTGCTTGGAGAATCAAATATTGCACTAGCTATTTCTTAAATGTATTTGAGCTTTGCTAGCCCTACTCAGTTCCTTCAGAGTACTGTATGTGAGGTTGATCTGTGTATCTGACAAAAACCAGCACATTCTGTTAATGATTTTTTTTTTTGAACATGAAGATCCTTTGATATTTCTCTTTATTTCCAAACTGAAAGTTTGCTTTGAAAGAAAATTATAATAAAAGATCAGTCCCTCCTATTTAGCTGAGCTTCAGATTAACTGTGCTATGGGTCCAGCAGGGTTAGTCATAGGCCTGGCTTTACGTGCTAGGTATGAATTCACTGAGTGCTTTCGTAACTCCTGCTGGATCCAGGTAAACAACTGCTCTGGATAGCACTAATACTAGCTGTGCAAGTATTGGCATGTGAAGGTAGAGCCTGATTACTAAACTTTGAGGCAGAAGACCCTTCAGAGTATATTGGAAACTGTAACAGGTGGGTCTGCTGTTTCCAGTGTTAAGTAGTGCTGATGAAGTTGGACATGCTTTGCTTCCACACTTTTCATAGTATGTGTTGCTCTCTTTCTATTTTTTGAGGCACGCACAAAGGACACAAAGTATGCAAGAGAGATGAAAGTATTCCTAAGTGATTAAAACTTTCTTTTGTCAAAGTGATTACCTAACAGTTAGCTTGGACTTTCATTTAAAACTAAGCAAACAAAAAAATGCCCACCATTCTTTCAGATTTGTAACTGATACACTGCTGTTTTTCTAGTCTGAGAAGCACTCTCATGGCTATATATTAATATTTTTTTGTTATACATAAATAGTAACTGAGCCACTAAGTCTGTCTGTTCAAATTATCGGCAGTAGTGAAGCTGAAATCAAGTATCACACTTAAGTAGTAGGCAATAAATAGCATCCTTTACCAGATGATTGAGGAATATGTAATCAACTCTGTCTAAATTTGGGTAGGGTTTGCTTGGGCAGTACAGGTAGCTCTGACATTTTATATGCAGCTGTCACATGAAATACTTAATACTGCTTTCTCCTGTTTTAATACTTTCTAAACCAGAGTGAGTCTCATTTTGCTGTATGGGCAATTTACACTGAAATAAAGGAGGAAATTGTACAAATGCATCATCAGAAACCCTGGGCTCTGCATTGAGGATCGCAAAAATAATGAATCTCCTTTCAGTGAGAAAGGTGTAATTTTCTTACAATCTTTGCAAAGATTATTAGGCAAGCTGCAGGCATTCTAGCCTGCAGTTAAAGAAAAAGCCCAAACCAAGCACAACTATTTCTATTTTACATTAAATAGTACAGGGGAATGCATCTTCCAGGAACTCACTATTGCCCTTTAATAAATTACTTAATTTTTTCTTTTTTTTTTCATGTGTATTATGAGTGCTTGTGGTTGTGTTACTGACAGGATCTTTATGAGAATTCTAGTTATGTAATACACCGTGAATTCTAACACGTTAGAGAAACACACATATTTGACTCGGGAAAAACGGAGTAGGAAATAAATTTTGATACTGTGCCTAGCCCTGACTCTGACTCTCTTGGTTAGTGAAATGTGGTGAATTCTTGACAGAAGGAGCACTTTACAAGGTTATGTAAATTTAAATGGTGTAGTAATATTTCTTACTATCTCCAAAATACCTCTGCTGTTGAATGCAGAGGTATATACTTCCTTCAAATTATTTAAATAAAAATATTAACCCAAAGCAAATTATAGTAATTTCATTAATAAAGCCAATCTTTAAACTTTTGTCACTTATTTGTGCTTAAGTATGTAATTAGGTATTTACGGATTAAGTGTTAATTTTGTTTATAAATGCTTCAGGTGTCACAGTAACAAATGACTTCTGTACTGGTGTCTGTTCTCTGTTTATGTTAATATTCGGGTATTCCATGGTAGCTCAATCTGAGAACTATTGCTACTCTATAGAAATTTTCAGGTTTATAAAAAACAAACAAAAAACCCCTTTTGTTTGGACATTAGCTAAAGATGACATTAAGCAATCTTTGATGTTGACAGGCTTGCTCTGTTCCTTAGCTACTTAATTCTGCAGCACGCTTGGTTCTGTTGGTGCTAACACTCGGGCTGTGTGTTGGAGGAAGGAAGTCTAGCCACATCAGTAGTGGTGCTTGGGAGGAGGTGGGACAACTTTTGGCAGCCAGGCTTAAATTGGCTTGAGCCTGTCATGAAGCTACGTATTTCGTTCAATAGGATGAATATCCCAAAGGCAACACTAGGCAGTAGTCACAGTATAGAAATATTCTGTTATGCTGACATCAAATAATAAGTTGGAAGAAGACTCTCGAGGTCATCTAGCTCAACCCCTAGCTCAAAGCCAGACTAATATTAAATTAGATTGGGTTTCTCAGAGACTTGTCCAGTTGAATCTTGCAGATCTTCAAAGTTGGTTTTCTACTTCATCTATGCACAATTGGTTCCAGTGCTTAGCCTCTTCCATGAGGGTAGGTTCCTTGACATCCCTTATATTTCTGTGAAATTGCCTGTGCTGCAGCTCTTCTGCTGCCTCACATCATTTTGTTGTGTACCTCTGAGAAATTTGTTTCTGCCTTCAGCTATCTTAAGTGGGTTTTAGGGAAAGGACACACCCCACCTCACCACCACCCCCACACCCCCCACCTGCTACTTTTTTCAGGATTAAAAATCTCAGTTCCATGTAGTTTTTCTTTGTGTGCCATGTGCACCAGCCCCCATTTACTATCTCATTTACCGAGTGCTGATGGGGGCAGCAGTATGCAGCACTCACACTGCATTATGAATACTGACTGCTAAGGAATAACAGCTACTTTTGTCTTATTGACTGGAGTTTTGCAGTGCTGTAGCTGTTCGCCGGAGTCAACCTAAACACCCACACAGCTGCTTGATCACTCTGCTCTCCCTTGGAATAAGGTGAAAATAGAAGGAATGTGAGAAGACTTGTGGACTGAGATAATGGCATTTTAATAGGGAAAGCAAAAGCTTGCATACAGAAACATTAAAAGAAGAATTAATTCCCATCTTCCCATGGGGAGGCAGTTGTTTCGACGCTTCTTGGAAAGCAGGGCCTCACCATGCATAATGGTTGTGTGAGAAAAATCATATAATCATAAAATCATTTAGGTTGGAGAAGACCTTTAAGATCATTGAGTCCAACTGCTAACCTAAAATTGCTAATACTACCACTAAACCATGTCCCTAAGCACTATGTCTACACATCTTTTAAATACCTCCAGGGGTGGTGACTCAACAGCTTCTCTGGGCAGCCTGTTCTAATGCCTGACAACACATTTGGTGAAGAATTTTTTCGCAATATCCAATCTAAATCTCCCCTGGCATGTCTTGAGGCCATTTCCTCTTGTCCTATCACTTGTCACTTGGGAGAAGAGACTGAGACCCACCGCACTACAACCTCCTTTCAGGTGGCTGTAGAGAATGGTCAGGTATTGCCTAAGCCTCCTTTTCTCCAGGCTGAACAATCCCAGTTCCCTCAGCTGCTCCTCACAGGACTTGTGCTCCAGGCCCTTCGCTATAACCACCCTTCCAAAGGTTATGACAAACGAAGGTTAAGATAAACACCATAACCCCAAATATCCATCCTTCCTCCTTCCCTGGGCTTTTGCTGCTGATCATGACATCATGTAGTATGGAAAACACCTTTGGTGAACTTGGGTCTGTTGTCTTGTCTGTGTCCCTTCTCAGCCTCTTGTCCACCCCTAGCCTATGCACTAGGGGTGGGGACAGGGTAAGTAAGAGAAAAGGCCTTGATGCTGTGCGTGCACTCTTCAGCAATAGCAAAAACGCTAGTGTGTTATCAACACTGGTTTAGCCACACATCTAAAGCACAGCACCACATGGGCTGTGAAGAAAGCTAACCATCTTAGCTAGACCCAATGCAGCAGCCCGGTATGTGTTTGGCCTTCATTGCCACAAGGGCTCACTACTGACTTCTCAAGTTGCTGATCCCCACAGTTGTTTTCTGCAAGGTTGTACCCTAACCCATTGGTCCCAGGTCTGTATTCCTGCATCGGTTATTCTCTGCCACATGCAGGCTTTCACGTCTCTGTTCACTGTCATCGCCTTCCCATTCCTGCCAGCTCAGTCCTCCAACTTACTGCCCTCTGAATAGCACCCGTTCTCCAACACTCTGGCCACTTTCTGGCCTCCCAGGCTGATGTTACCTGCACACTTGATGTGGGTGTATTCCATCCTGGGTTTCAGGCCATTGACGAAGATGACAAATTATATTAGCACAGTATAATCGCCTGATGATTGCCTCTTCTAACTGGCTTCCAGTTAGATTTTAAACCATTGACCACAAGCCTTTAAGCCTGGCTGTTGCAGATTTTCAGAAACCTGAAGTTGATATTTATCCAACTTGGTACAAGGATGCTATGGGAGGTGTCATCGGAGGCCTTATTAGGAGCAAAGTAAATGACATCCATTGGTGTCCTTCATCCCCCAAACCAGGTGTTCCCTCACAAAAACCTACTAAGTTAGGCGCGGTCTTCACTTTGCAAGTCCTGTGCTGGTAATTCCCAGTCACCTTCTTTTTGTTCATGTGCCTGGAAACGTCTTCCAGCAGTACTTGCTGTAGAGCTAGTCTGAGCATCAAGCTGGGGCTGACTGTCTCGTAATGCCTCAGATTCCCCTTCTTGCCCTTTTTTTGAACATGAATAAATACAGCCTTTATCAATGGCTTCCTGTAGTCACAGTGACCTTTAAAGGGGAGAGTTTTCTTTGGTTGTATTGTACTTGGACAACGGGTGATCTGTTTGTGTTAGAAACACATGTAGACTGTGTGAAGAGTATACTTACTTCTGCAAAGCCATAGTGAGAAAGAGGAAGCGTAAGAGGGAGGATTCAGCGCAGACAACCATGCTGTTTAAAGGAGTTGGATCACAACTCTGAGTTCCGTAATTTTTTTCAGAGAAAGAAACAGACGAAAGTGAAGGTAAACTGAACTAAAATGGTTGAGACACCAAAACCTGCATTTTTTTCCCGTTTGCTGACAGATACTACCTGTTTTTGTAAGCTTCGTATTTTAACATAGCATGCTTGCTTGCTTTGCGAATCTTGTGCAATCTATTCCTACAAAAGGTAGTCTGGCCTGCAAGGGCCAAAAGATGATTACAAGGATTAGAATCTTGAAGAGTTTGAAGATGTTAATTTGCAACACTGAAGACCATTAATGCTGTGTGAACAGTTTAAAAAAGCATTTTTTGGTCAGGTGTTGGTAGAGGTAGATAGAGGAATTGAGCTACAGACCCTTTTGAAGTGGAACAAGTCATCATGTTTGTATTAGAAACACCAGCAGACTGTATAAAGATTATTTTTACATTTCCCTAAGAAGAAAAGTGAAGACTTTCTTTTATTTCAGACAGCTGAATGATGTGTTCTTAAAATGTCTTGATTCTGAAACTTCCATCATGAGACACATTTTGATATTAAAGATTAATTTGTAGCAATGCATTTAACTATTGAAGTTTTTTATATTGGTTAGGTATTTGAAGTGTAGAAACGAAATGTATTTTCAAAAAGTAACAAAACTGAATTTTCACACATTTATTTTTCAGGAGCTGGTGAATCAGGGAAAAGCACAATTGTCAAACAAATGAAGTAAGTATGGTGAAATCCTGTGATAAATATATATATTTTTTAATTTGAATAGAGAATTTATCTATTTTTCCTTCTGTAGGATTATCCATGAAGCTGGTTATTCAGAAGAAGAGTGTAAACAGTACAAAGCTGTTGTCTACAGTAACACCATTCAGTCCATTATTGCTATCATTAGAGCAATGGGGAGGTTGAAGATCGACTTCGGTGATCCAACCAGGGCTGTGAGTATGGAAGTACACACACAGCTATATGGCTGAAATACACATTCGTTCTCATTTTTTGTCTGTTGCTGTTTCCTGATACACAGAAATTTTTGTAGGATATAAAGTTTGATTGAAAGCCAAATGCCATTGATCCTTATGTGGCAAGGTGACCTGCAGAGCAATCAGCAATGTGTTGATTCACAACAACAATTTGGTTTAGATACAATTCTCCAAATTAACCTAAATTAACTCCAAATTAACCTAAATTTGGAGAACGAAACATCTGAGTAGAATGCTCATCTTTAGAGGTTTGCTTGTCAGCTGGTTATAGGAATACACTCTGTGCTGCAGTACTGAAATTGATCGCCAAAGTTGTTAGTCTGAATAGCACGGAAACCTAGTTCGGGAGGTGTGCTTTCATTTCATTTTATTTCTGTAGAAATAAATATCAAAATATGGGATTTTAGTAGAGTTTTTAAAGCCGGAACTAGCCACATTATGGCTGTCTTGCAGGAAAGCTGGAGGAAGTTGTTTTGCTCTTCATTTATTGAAATAAATATGTAAGGTAGTCAGAGGGATGTTTTGTTGTATTCTTTCCATCATGTTAGGGCTAAATTGCAGTTTGGGAGGAGAGGAAGATTGAAAAATAAGAAGTGTTATGTAAATTCTTCATTCATGACAAAGCCTTGTGTTCAAGAACTTCCTGATACTTAAAAAACAATTTATAAATATTAGAGAGTATACCATCAGTGACCTTGTGAAATGCATTATATATGGTTGTCATAAGGGGGACAAACATTCCCAAGATTATGTGAAGTGGGTCATAAAGTTGTATCTGAAGCCTAAATCTGGCAGTCGTGAATTATTAGCTAATTTTGATTTTGCTCTTTGATGGTCATTCTTTTTGTACAGATGTTAAATCTACCTGAAACCTCTTCGGTTGTAAACATACCAGTGAAAATGAAGCTCTTACTAGTTTATTCCTCTCTACATTTGTTCCCACGTTTGCTGTTTTCTTCCCTTAAGACCAAAGTTTTCCAGGACAGCCAACAGCATCTCATAGAATCACATAATGATTTGGGTTGGAAGAGACCTTAAAGATCATCTAGTTCCAGCCCCCAGCATCTCAGTACATGTTAGTTCAGTGTGTGTGCAATGGAGTCCTCTCTGGAGTCTGGCAGATAATGTTCGAAAGAGGCAGATGGTAGACACATGTTACTAAATACATAGTAAGAGAAAACGGAGGAGGAGGAGTAAATTGAGGTGGTAGCGGATAAAATGACTAACAAGATTTTGAGGGCTATTTTACATATGATATCAATCTGAAGTCATATGAATTTCTTGACTTGAGAGCTATATAAATGATGCGGAAAACTTTTGTCAGGGATAATCTTAAAATAGCTGTCCATCCGTTTGCATGTAGGCAGGTCTTGGTGGCCCAAATTATTTTCTCAGAGCAACGCTGCTGTGGTACGTCAGTACTAGATTTTCACGAGCTCTAAACTCAGATATGGAAAAGGGAATTCAGAGCTTGTGTTACACATCAGTCTCACTTGGAAAAAAAAAAAAAGTATGGTTACTCCTCCATAGTATAGTCTTTTAGATTTTATTCTATTTTGTTGTAATTTTGTTGCTCTTCAGCAAAAAAAAACACCCTCAAAATTCTAACTTCTGATGAAAACTGTTGGGTTCAGACTCCCTTAAATTTCTGAGGGTTTTAATCTAAATAGGATGCTTGTTTTGAAAATCATATATGCTTATTTGTGTCGTAAGACTAATGGTGAAGCAGAGTTGAACGTTTTCTTTTTTAAAGCTATTGAATCAAGTGAGCACAGATTACACCAGCAACTTCAGTTAATGGTCAATCTCCATACTGGTGTATCTTCCTTTGTCCTACAGGACGTTTTAGTACCAAAGTAGAAACTATACTTTGAGTGACATTTAATGAACATGCTTTAAAGGACGATGGACCACTTCCTGAATGTGAGATTTTCTGTAATTAGAGGGAGAGATGGTTAAATCGGGTTCTTTATGTTATTTATGAAATCTGATATAAAAATAGTGATGCCTAGAGAGGAAGCTGCCCCTTTCCAGTATAATTAAAGCAAAGTATCTAGCATCATCTAGTTAATAATGAAAACAGGACTTGATCATTGCATATTACCTCACTTGTTTTGTCTGTAGTATTTTTATCCTTAGAAAAGGGAGTATTGGGGTAAAGGGGACAACTTTTATTTTAATGTTTAGGCTTTTAAAAAGTTGAAATTGATTCTTTTGTTTCGTGTCCTCTTTCCCCTCCCCCTCATTTTAGAGTATGTAGAGGTTAGAGTTATTTGAAACAGTAAATTTTATATGTTTGAAAGTCAGACTATTTTAGGTATAGAATGGCATAATTATTCATGACAAAATTGTCTGTCATTTTCTAAGCTGTTTCCGTCATGTCTCTTAATATGTTGGCTCTTCTCCAAGATCTGCTGCTTCTGTGAGTTGTAGGTACTTGGCATTTGCATCCATAAACAATATTCAAGACCAGAATTGTCATTTGGGTTTCTTTTATGCATGCATATTGCTCAAACCACAGTCTGTGAGATCTGACTATCCAACCCTTTGATCTTTACGTTTCTGCTTTAAATGTAATTATTAAAGCAATACATTGGACTTTTATTAGTTGTCTGCAATTTGTCCTGTGCATGTACAGTAACCAGTATTCTGTTAATTTGTTTGACAAATGTTATTTTTTTAGATTTGTAACTACTATAGCTTTCAAAAGACTTTTTGAACTATGTATGAGATACCTGTTGTTCAGATGTGTAATTACATGCGTACACATATAGATAGGTACAAATCTCCTTAAGTTTGCCTTGAGTTGACTGAACTGCAAGCTTTTTGTTTTCAAGCTGTGAATATTATTATTACTCAATCCATCTGTAAACAATTTCACTGTTAGCTGTCATGCTCTTTGGTTATTTAAGTCTATAGCAGATATCTTTAGAACAATCACTGCTTCCTGTGCTTATGCTGCGCTTGTGGGGTTTACCTTCCCCCCCTCCACCCCCCC
>NW_010237368.1:0-10347 GCF_000690775.1 Eurypyga helias | reverse complement strand
TTCCTGGCTGAATCCAGCACACATTCTTTCCTCCAGAATCTTCCACATTTAGTTCTCTGATTTTGGGATCTGCTATAGACAAAATTATGTTTTTAAATATGTCACATCATGCAGCGAGGGTTGAGCATTCAGCAGGGAAGAAAAGGCACGATTTGTTTTAGTCTTGGGCTTTTGGGGCTGGGGTGGGGAGAATGTGACCAACACTTGAAGGAAGGAAAATGTGAGCGGGGTTCCCTGGTTGCTGGTCATGAAGGTACTTGTAACGGGGTTTTAATTTTTCTGCTTGAGCCAGACAAGTCAGTGGTTGTGACCAGGGGACCTAAGGTGGTTTTCGTCTGCTGAACTTCACGGAGGAGTGTGGAGACATTGCTTGTGTCCTTGGTGCCTGTTTGTGTTTTCACTCCATAACTGAGATTGTATCAGACTGTTGGCAAAACCGCCACTGACAAATTTTCATTATTAAGATATCGCAAGAATTACACTGAGACTTAGCATGTGGCCTGCAGAAAATGCTGTGACGTGGCCAGGGCTTGGGCTGTTGGCTTTGGATGCCTCCCTTCTCCCTGTCCCTCTGCGGCTGCTGGTGGTCAGGGCCAGGGCACCCTTGAGCAGAGGGGTTTGGCAGTGGCCGGAGAGGGGTGAGCACCGTGTCTTGTCATGGGACAGGACATCCCACCTTGGTTTCTGTCCCTTCGTCGCCCTCTCCTTGACGGGTGTTAGGTAGGTGGCTGTAAGGTGGAAGGGAGGACAATCTGACATGGGAATCCTCTGAGATGTTGATGTGGAAGAGCTTCCTAGAGTACATCTATTTTTCACTCAGCTTTACTGTGGGTTGGTTTAATCCCCCACAAATCCAAGTAAGGATCGTCTTGGCTCTTCTGCAGCCTGACTGGTCTTCCACGCTTTCAGTTGCTTGAGGACCTGGGAGTAGCCTAATGCTGTTGGGCTTGCTGTAGAGAGCAGTTTTGCTCTTTAAGGAGATGACAGATAGTCTGTTTTGCTTTGAAACTGCAAATCCTAGATTATTTTTGTACTGTAATAGGGAGAATTAAAGAGCAATTTGTTTGGGTGACTGTTTTCTATGTTGTCCAACTCATTAGGAGCTGCTTGTGTGTTTTTTCATTCAGGATAACCAAAGTGCCAACAGTTACAACACAAGCTTAAAGATTTATTGTCTCTTCCATTCTGGTGTGTTTTGCAGCCACAACACTGAGTTAAAGATCTGTTGTCTTTTCTGTTTTGCTATGTTTTGCAAACTTTCAGCTGTAATAAAACATAGAGGAGGTGCTTAATGGCTGAAACCAGATTCAGAGAGTCTCTGTGTGCAGGAAACTTTCCAGTGATGTGGTTTCTTTTCTTCCAGCCAGTGGAAATTTACCTTGCTGGTGCCTACCTCAATCTGAAATCAAAAATCTCTACACAGGGAGAAGGAAAAAACCAAGCCAAAACAGAGACAACAGTCCCCCGCCTCACGTTAAGCATCATCTTTTCACCTCATTGCCTTGGTCAGGGACATTCATTGCCTCCATTGGCAAGCCTTCTGTGTTGGCCGGCAGAGGCAGCCAGTGCCGCACGGTGCCTCGCAGTGTGTCCACTGACGTGGCCTGCTGTTGACGGGGGTCTTGTGCTGAAGCAGCTGGGCAGCACTTGGTAAGTTTTCCTTACGTGACTGTGGGTTACTGTGTTTATGTGTATTCAGAACGTACGGACGTGTATTCCAAAGCTTGCTCAGGTTGATTTTCCTGGCACATCCGTTTGGCTTTAGCTGGTGAGGACTAAGCTCCCTCTCCGGGGTTATTCTTTGGAGGGGCGAAGCTGAGGGGCAGCGTTACATCCTTGCACGTGGGGAAGAAGCGCACAGCTCAGGGCACTGTGTTCTTCCCTTCTTGTTTCCATAGCTCTTCCCTAAACTTCCCAGCTCCAGGATACTTTATTAATCTAAGTGCAGAAGGACTTTTAAATAAATTTTCTTTGTGTGAATACTTTAATAGGTGTTAGAAATGACTTTGCTGTTTACAGCACCTGGAGAAAGTAAATGCGTTGTTAATTTAAAAATTACTTTAAAAATGTAAATCATGCACATAAATACATGTACAAAAGTCTCCAAAACCTGTCAGCAGACCTGTCTTCCCTGTTACCTGAGCTGAATTGGGGTCTGCCCATTGTCAGCGAAGTCTGGGTTTTGCTGCACGGTTGGCTTTCGGTTTCCTAGCTTGGTTCCACCTAAATCAGCAAAGTTGTCTGAAATGGCAGTGAGCTACAGATGAGAGAGAGCATGGTCTGTGTGAAGGTTATCCCGCAGCAAAGAACAAAACTCTATAACTTCTGACATTCTTCAGGAAGGCAAGGCTACATAAACTCCATGTTAATCATTGGAGAAAGCAGAAGTGAGCGTGGATGTGATGGGTGGTAGAGCTCCCTGTTAATACCTCACTGAGCACTTCCCAGCACCGTGCTGCAGTGGGTGAGGCAGGCCGAGGTTGAGGGGCGAAGGAAGATATGTATCCCCATGAGCACACACACCTTCACGTGTCTCACACCAGCGCTGCAGAAGGTTTTAATTCTGAACAACACATTTAAATTCCGAGACATGTTCGGCATTGTAGGGAGGGAGGAGTGTGGTTCCCGTGTAGAACTCGGCTGTGCCAGAGCCAGTGTGGGTACTGCGGGGCAACACGCCTGTCCTCTGGCATCTGGAGCTGCGGGTTGCCCAACTGCTGCTCTTGAGCAGGGCATGGAGTGGCAGCGCCTGGCGTTTTCCGACCCCCCTTCCAGGCTTGGTGTACTTTGGGCAAGGTTTAAAATGGTAGAATTCCTCTGGTGGGGGGAGCTTCTGCTTGTGGAAAGATGGGGCGGGGTGTTGCGAGTGGGGGTAGGTATAGGGTGCACAGGGAGGGATGGAGGGAGTATCCCATGGTGGTTCTTGTGCCTGACCACCTCAGTGGGTGCTAAGCCATTGCCTCTTCTTCCAGACTCAGAGGGTGCTTAGATCCATTTGCCAGAAAGTGGAAGTTTGTGTTGGGAGAACTGCTTTGTGTGGATGTGGAGGTTACGGATTACTTAGGAACATCTTTCAGTCAAGACATTTAACTGCCAACTGTGTTCTGCTGGATTTGTGTTTGTCTACATGGTTTCAGGCCATCTTTCTGCTCAGTGGCGTGTCAGTTTGTGTGGTGCCTAAAGCTGTTTATCTGTAGAGAACTCATGGTTGCACTGCTGTGGCACCTGTTGGCGTTTTTAAAATGTGTACAGGCTAATAAACAAGTACCTTTTCTAAGTCCAACAAAAAAATCACCTTGCTGTGGTCAGGGACTATTCCAGCATCCCTCTATGCTTTGTATCTGATGCCAGAGCAAGCAGAGGTGGTGCAGTGCAGCTGCGGCGGTGTCGAGGCAGGCCCCTGGTTCGGTCAGCTGTGGGTCCAGGCACTGAGCGGGTTAAAGGCGTGCAGCAACCCCTCATGGAGAGCTTTGCTCCTCTGGTTCTCTGGTCCAGGTCCCTGCAGAGCTGTGCTGAACCCAAACGGGAACAGAGCAGGGTGGGAAATGGAGGAGACTGCCTCCTCCGATGGCTGCGTGGATGGGCATGATAGAGCCGTATACACATACAGAAATATGCACGCACCTTTCTGCAAAGAGGCCATTCCCCTGGTAAAGCTACCCGCTCTCCATCCATCAGTGTTACTGGTTCTGTAACAGTTTGATTTTATCTTCCAGAACTACCAGCATTCATGAGGAATTTAGATGAATTTAAATAGAAAATCTCTCTGCCCTTTTTTTTTAACTGGTAATTTTCTGGTATGGATGTTTTCAGAGCCATATATAATGATGTATATAACCTGCTGTATGCTTACTTTCTCTAAATCGTCAGTGAGTTTATGCACTTCTTTCATACCTTCTTTCAGCTGTCTGTATCTCATGTGGAAGACTGCAGACCTGCTTTGTATGGAAGTCCTTTCATGAGACTGTTCTCAGCCAGTTAAGATTTATACATGGACACAATATATTTGATTAGAGCATTTTATTAGGATATATTTTGTCACACTGATAGCAGCTGTAGTTGGAAAAAGCAGACAAGCTTTTGGATATAGATGTCTCTTTTCTGATCAGTCTTGTTTTACCCATTTTGCAGACTGGAACTCCAGCTGTACATCCCTCCACATATCCTTCAGCCTAACTGCATGCCCTGGCCCAAGAAGAATCACAGCTCCACCACATCTCGCTTCTTTTTAATCCTCCCGATTTGTTTCCTCACCCCATTCTCTGTGTTGTCCTGCCTGCTCAATGCAGCCAGCTCTCTCTGCAGGGTGTATCAGCTTGGGTGCTGTTGGATGGACACATGAGTCCTTAGGAGTGGCACTGGACTTGGCTCTGCTGGATGCTGACCCAGGTCTTAGGCTTTGCAGAGGCATCAGTCACACTGCAGAGCATGAGCAGTGAGCCCAAGGCTTGCAAGAGGTGTTAGCTTTACTGGCAGGTGGTTTTGGTTTATAGTTGGCTAATTGTGGTTGTCTGGCTTTTTTTATCATTATTTAATCCACAGGGTGTGTTCAGATGACACAGAACCCAGTGAAAACATTCTCTGCTTGTACACAGGGATTTTCTCACCCTGGATATCTAGGTATTTGGAATAAAAGGAAAAGGCAAGCCAGCATTTTCTAAGATCAGCTAAATATTATGGAGTGTTGTAGACTGAACCCTCGCATTTCTGGTCTTGGTGCCATGTATATCTTTGCACAGCAGTGCAGGCTTTTAAGCAGCTGCCTCCATCTCCCCTTCATCTGGCTTTCTGTGTCTTTCTCCCCTTATCTTCCGCCATGTTGGCGTGCCATTTCTGGGCTCCTCTCTGGTGCAAGGTGGTGACCTAGGTGCAGAAAAACCTCAGTAGGAACGGTGTAAACTGGAGGGGAGAGCTGTTCAAGTTGGCACTTACCACTGAAAGCAATGTATGTGTAAACATGTCCTTAATCTCAACAGGCTGTTTAACTAAAGATTAGCTCAGGCTCAAAGCTCTGAAGGGGTCACTTTATTTGGGGCTTGGATCCTGGGTCTTCTCACTCAGGACTTCTCAGTGATCTTGTCTTGGCTACTCTGTCATTGTGTGCTGTGTTTACAAGGAAAGCAACCCAAAATCCCCATTTTCTGTTCCTGTACAGTCTTTTCTGAGAAGGGTGGGTGGGAACCTGTGGCAGATAAATGGGGCTCTGTATTTCAAGTCTCTCCCTGTGCCGCCAAGCACTCCCTTATCTGATTTTCTGGTGCACAATGAGGTGAGATTACCTCTCTCTCCCTGTGAAAATTTAACTCCTTTCTTTCCCAGGCACAGTGTACTTGGAGAAAAATGAAGAAATGGGGACACATGGAGCAAGGGTAGAGTATGAAAAATGTATTTTTCTTCCTGCCGTGCTGTTCTCTGCCCACAGTGTTCCCAGCCAAGGAACTGGAGATGAGGGGAATACAAATTTGAGGTGTCAGTCCGGGCACAGCCCTGGAAGCTGGGAGCTGCGGCTGGCTCCCACTGCTACATGTGGTGATGCTTGAGCAGGCTTAATTTGGGAACCCTTCGTCTCCATTGTTGGAGGTTTTGTGTGGTTGCACAAGCTGGAATATTCTTTTATTGTGCTTTTTGTGCATGTGTCTGCACGTGCATGCATTACCAGAGAATTACGTTACAGATGAGCTGCCTGAACAGCTACTTGTAAGCTTCAGAGCACTATATATAAAAAGTCGGATCTGCAGAAGAGTTTTCCATCATCCAAAATTCATAATTGTATACAGTAGATGCTATCAAAATAACTTACTGACTGAAGGAGAAATTCTAAGAGTAGGTAGGTGAGGCCTGGTTACTAATGGAGGTGTTTTCATTATTTTTTAAAATACTACATATATTTTATGCGTATGACAATTTGAACATTAATTTGCAAAAGCTTGGGGAACCACAATATTTAGCAGATGCTAAGAGCCTGCATGTGGAACAGGGTTGTATCTCCTGGTGTGCTTAAAGGATGAAGTGAAACTTAAGTATGTTTTGCAGAATCTATTTAGATAGTATGAAGCATCTTTATTTGTGTCTTGCAGAACCTGAATTAGGGACCCTCCTGTATCTGGACTTCATCCCGCTACATGATTTTTATTTTAAAATAGAGGTTGGTTTTGTTTCAGTTACCACGCAGAGATTATTTTAGTGCAGAAATAAGATGCCACTCTGGCAAAGATGATGTTGGACTTTGCTACTCAGATTTCCTCCCACATTGATGACTGTCAGAAGTCTGTCTTCCCATACCTCTCTATGTAGTAGTACAACTTATTACCCTCCCGCTCTCCTTCAGGAAGGTCAGAATAGGCTACATTTCTGATGCTTTTTTCCTATGCTGTCTTTCTGAAGGAATATTTTGTTTGCAATTGCAAGTTCATTGCCTTTTCTCTGTTAAAACTATGCTAGAAGAGCAAGCATGTTGCATTGACATTAACAGATCAACAAAAGTTAACGTGAAAAACCCAACCCTCAATTCAGTATCCACTAACAGAACACCATTGAATTGTTCTGTCTCACATAGTTTGGTTTGCCTGTCTGGTGAGCTCTGAGCTCTTTTGGGAAGGAATCCTGTTTTCTTAATTAGCAACTACTAAGTGCTGCTGGAAAGAACACCAACAAACAAATTTTCAGAAAGGCTTTAAATCCTCAAGCAGTTTTTTCATGCAGCACAGTTACTGTGGCAGGTTGCAAGTCAGGATGAAACTCAGACAGGTTCAATGGGACTTCTGTTTTCCTTTGGCTAAAGTAACCTGTTTCTGACCCCCTCCAGAGGAATTGAATGAGATTGGACAGGTTCAGCTTGGCTTCTGAACTGTTCCTGACCTTCCCAATATATCAGCAATCTCCGACACATCTAGCCACTCCGTGTCTCGCGTTGAGATATCCGAAGCAAATAGTCAGTGTAATGTGGCTGTGCCAGGATAAACCTGTGGGAAAATGTTACTGTTTTCTGAACAAGCTTCAAGGGACGGAGTCTCAAGTTACTGTAATTGAATCTTGTGTCTTGCAGTTCTGGAAGGCTTATTGGAGAGAAAAAAGTATAACTGATCCGGGTGACTATAGGACCTGTTTCTGTGGGATCCTTTCTAGACTGAATTTTGGTGGCCTCTCTGCATAGCAAAAATAAACTGGTCAAACAGGGTGAAAATAAAATAAAGAATACCATTTATACCAATGGAGCTTAACGCAACAAAGCAATAAACTGAGCATCAGGCTGATGTCCTTGTTATACGCATCTTCAGAAATGGCCGTGTGTCATTGAAAGTTGGTTTTGAGCTCTGTATGTACCAAGGTGATATATACAGGCAGGTTTAAACAATGTAATTTAAAGGATTTTTTTAAAACCTTGCACCCTTTTTTTAAACTGCCGGCATCTCTCTGCCCAAGTGGTCATTATTGGACAAAAATGTTATTAATATTTCCGTTATGTTTGAAAAGACTGCTTCAGAGTCAAAGCAGAATGAATTTCTGTGGAGCATGGGTCACTGAGGGTTTGAAATAGCCCTGCTCAACAAATTGTCACCATCTTTTATTACTATTATTGTTACATTACTATTACTATGGCATTATTACTATTATATACTTTTACTCTCCTTTTATTTAACTCTTTAACATCTCTGACTGGAGTTGGGTGCTCTTCATGTTTGGATTCGGGCTCTTTTTCTAGCAGGTAAAGTGTATATACCTCCTCCCACAAGGCTTTTCTTGTCAGAATCCTACCTAGGAAAGACTCCTGCTATCTGAAGGCTGAGAGTTCATTCACAGCTTAACCTCTTGTGAACTGTTGGTCTTCAAAATGAATTGCAGAATAAACTTTAAACTCATTTTCTTTTTTATTTACAGGAAGAATCTCGTATCCTCAGGGTAAAGGTGGTTTCAGGCATTGATCTAGCAAAGAAAGACATCTTCGGAGCCAGGTAGGTGTTCTGTATTGGCTGTTTTATGCACTTAAACAGAATAAACTTAGCAGAGCAAGGACGCTTTATAGTTGATTGTTCATAAATGTGATGAGAGGTCCTGTTATGTGATTACAACCAATGCAAATTAGGGGCTGTGTGTTGGCAAGGAAGTCATTGATCACAGCAGTGGCTCTCCATGCCCTCCCACCACAGGAACCCCTTCTCCAGCTCACCGTCTGCCATAGCTCTGGATGTCTGGGGAGTGGCTCAGACTCAGGCAGTGCTTGGTAATACTTAAAGTGACTCCCAGCTACCTCCCCATATGCTCCACGTGCTGCAAGAAAGACCAAAAGCCAGCTGTACCCTCGGATTTATTTGGAGGAGTCTCTGCTTTCCCTGCTGGCTTTCAGTGCCAGTCTCTGGGGTGCCAGCTGTCGAAGCCTGGCCTCGTAGCCTGCCTAAATTGTCTTGGTCTCAGACGTATCCAGGTGCCACTGCTGCAGTTCCTAGGGATGGTGCCGTAGAACCATGGAGTATATCAGGTTGGAAGTGACCAATAGGGATCATCCAGTCCACCCTTCCAAGAGCAAGGCGATAAAAACATTTTCTCCCATACAGCCTCTGCAACGGGCAGGCTGGCAGTAAGGACTAACATGTTCAGAGTGAACTGTGCTGACAGTGCTTTGCTGTTAGGCTGTGGCAAGGCCAGGTTTTAATCCAGTTGAGCCTTGAACCACCTTGAGTTGGGGACTTGAGAGGGAAAAGAGGTGGGTTTGAAGCGCATGAGGCAGTCTTCATATGATGGCTTCCCTGTTCATCTTTTTATCAAAGGATGGGGAAACAGACCATAGTTTGCACTGGTCTTTGGCCAAAATAACTATCAAACAAGGAAACTAGTTTAAATGCTCAAATGGAAAGATACAGTTAAAGTCACTTTGTATGTTCTCAAGCCTTTTGTTTTGAAAGTTAGTCACAGATGTAGGAACAGCTTTTCTCCAAGTCTAGGCTTGCTGTGCAACGACTCAAAGAATCGAGTCAGGTAGTAATTTGGAGAGGAGCTGGCTCTGAAGCCAAAATGAACCAGAAAGCATTAATTTTTTTTTCCAAAGATTAATTGAGCTTTGACGTTCTTGCTGTCTCAAGCATAAGTGTGAGGAAATTCTTTACTGCAGATGCTCCAGTCTACTTAGAAGTGTGTTATCAGTTTGAAATTAGTGGTATCCAGTTTAGCTGTTACTGAAATGACTAATTTCTTAATGTATAAATGAGCCTCCCTGCGGATTTTCCTGTATTTATTTAATGATGTTTCCAAATTGTTCATTATGTTGCATATCTAGCTTGTAACTACATGAAAGCAGCAATTAAAAATTTAATCAACTACATTTTTTTTTTTGAGTTTGCACCAATCATTCCTCTGGTAGCTGTGTGCAGAATGTGTTAAGGCAGAGCTTTTTGATTTTCCCCGTATTTGCTCTTGTGAAGAGCAGCCTTTGGTGCTGAGCATACACAGCAGAAGAGGCAGCTCATGCGTTGATGTAGCTGGAGACATGGTGCTCGCTGAGAAGAGCGGAGCTGGTGCTGTCATAGTGGGGCTGGCTTGCGTTGGAGGAGTGCTGCTGTGGGCTCATGCCATCGGTATCTTCCTCAGACTCCTGCAGCAGGCTTAGAGTGCTGCAGCACCACATAAAAGGGAGGAGAAGGGATGGTACTGGGGCTCAGAGTAAACAAGATTTCCATTACGAATACTAACCCTAGAATTGCCATGTTTATGTGCTAACTTGGCTTTTCCTAGGTCTCCTTTAGTTTGGCCTTTTTGTACGATCACAGATTTTTACTTCACTTGATTTATTGAATTGGCTGGATTTTGTTTCTGCGTTGTTTCCAGAGCCTTATATTTTACCAGTTCTTTAGAAAAAAGCAAAGCTAGTGGTTGGATTCTTGAACCTGCTCATTAAGAGGAACTTTATATGAATTTTGAAGCACGTGGCACATTTGCTGAAGTAATCTGAGAGAAGTAGAAATCTTCAATGTTCATTTATGCATTCGTTAAAGGATACATTGGGAACTTCACAGCTGAATCGTAAATATTTAAGATGTCATGTTCAAGAGAACTCCTAAAATTGGCTTAGGAACTGATAAATTGTAAAAATATATTTTATTTTTCAATATGCATAAAGTTAAAACTGACATTTGAACTGAGTTCTGTTGATGTGGTCCTTGAATATTTAAGTAAATTGCTCTCAAGTCAGTAGGATTTCCATAAAATGAGAGAGTTAAAAACATGTTCCTCTTGCGGTTTAACTGCGGCCAGCAAAAATACCACGAAGCAGCCCTCACACTTCCCCCAGCTCCTCGTCCAGCAGAGGAGGAGAATGGGAAGAAAAAGACAAGGAAGCTTGTTAAATTGAGATAA
>NW_010237367.1:352-1541 GCF_000690775.1 Eurypyga helias | reverse complement strand
TGACAGGGGCATGGCCCTTGATATGGAACCATCCTGGTGACACGGGACGGGGTGGGTGACAGGAGACCATCCGTGTGGCAGGGCCTGGACCAGGTGACACGGGACTGTCCAGGTGACATGGGACTGTTCAGGTGACACGGGCCCATCTGGGTGCCAGGGGACTGTCAAAGTGACATGGGATCATCCTGGTGACACAGGACTGTGTGGGTGACATGGGACTGTCTGGGTGACACTGTACAGGTGACAGGCCTGTGGGTGACAGGAGACCATCCGTGTGGCAGGGCCTGGACCAGGTGACACGGGACTGTCCAGGTGACATGGGACTGTTCAGGTGACACGGGCCCATCTGGGTGCCAGGGGACTGTCAAAGTGACATGGGATCATCCTGGTGACACAGGACTGTGTGGGTGACATGGGACTGTCTGGGTGACACTGTACAGGTGACAGGCCTGGTCTGGGGGTCACTGTACAGGTGACAGGGCCTGGTCTGGGTGACATGGGACTGTCTGGGTGTCACTGTTCAGGTGACAGAGCCTGGTCTGGGTGACATGGGACTGTCTGGGTGTCACTGTTCAGGTGACAGAGCCTGGTCTGGGTGACATGGGACTGTCTGGGTGTCACTGTTCAGGTGACAGAGCCTGGTCTGGGTGACATGGGACTGTCTGGGTGTCGCTGTTCAGGTGACAGGGCCTGGTCTGGGTGACATGGGACTGTCTGGGTGTCGCTGTTCAGGTGACAGGGCCTGGTCTGGGTGACATGGGACTGTCTGGGTGTCGCTGTTCAGGTGTCTGGGCGGCACTGTTCAGGTGACAGGGGACTGTCTGGGTGTCACTATTAAGGTGACAGGGCCTGGTCTGGGTGACAGGGGACTGTCTGGGTGACACAGGACTGGCAGGGTGACGTAGGATATGCTGGGTGACAAGGTCCGGTCCAGGTGACAGAACCCCATCCCAGGGATAAGGCTCAGCCCAGGTGACAGGGGACCGTCTGGGTGACAGGGCCTGGTCCAGGTGACAGAGAGTGGTGCGGGTGCCAGGTCCCAGTCTGGGTGCCAGGGCCTGGTGAAGGTGACAGTGTGGGTGCCAGGGCCCAGTGTGGGGGACAGGGCCTTGTCTGGGTGACAGTGTGGGTGACAGAGCCCAGTCTGGGTGCCAGGGCTTGGTGAGGGTGACAATGTGGGTGCCAGAGT
>NW_010237367.1:0-299 GCF_000690775.1 Eurypyga helias | reverse complement strand
ACCGGCTGAGGGTGACAATGTGGGTGCCAGGGCCCAGTGTGGGTGCCAGGGCCAGGGGGGTGACAATGTGGGTGTCAGGGCCTGGTGTGCGTGACAGTGTGGGTGTCAGGGTCCTGTGTGGGTGCTGCTGTGGGTGCCAGGGCTCAGTCTGGGTGACAATGTGGGTGACAGAGCCCAGTGTGGGGGACAGGACCTGGTGAGGGTGCCAGTGCGGGTGTCAGGGTCCAGTGTGGGTGTCAGGGCCCGATGTCGGTGACAGTGTGTGTGTCAGGGTCCAGTGTGGGTGCCAGGGCCGGGGG
>NW_010237366.1:4218-29649 GCF_000690775.1 Eurypyga helias | reverse complement strand
CCTGTGCTCGGGGAGGACTCGGGGATGGAAGAGCCGGGGCTGCAGGAGGTCAGGGCTGAGGTGCGCTTGGCAAGTCTTCGTGGGGGTGTGTGTGGGTGCGTGGGTGTACGTGCACTGGGGAAGTTTGTCCGGCCCGTGGGTGCAGCCAGGGCTGTTGGTCTCCAGCTGAAATGCGTGTCTGGAAGAGTAGCCTGAAAAGCTGGGTGGTGAAAGCAAGGTAGAGGTGCGCACAGGCCACGGAGTAAAGACCCAGGTATACGAAGGCTCCCTTTATAGGAGTAAGCTAAAGAAGCCTGGCTATGTTCCCAGTCTGGAAGCCGAGCGGTACGGAGCAGCCCACATCTTTGCTGGTAAATTATCCTGAGTCTCCAAAACAGAGGGATGTTGCATCGAAGGTGCCGGTAGGGAGGCACAACCTAATTGCTAAACACATACAGGAGTTATTCAGGGGAGAAGATAAAGAAAAAAAGTGCTCCATTCCTGCCAGGGAGTGTTGTAAAACTTGACTCCCAGGGCTGGTTATGCTCCAGTGCCCCTGGGCGTGCTGAAGTGTGCTGGGACAGATGCAGCAAAGACCCAAAACCTGCTGTGGCTGGGACTGCGGATTTAGCCTACTGCTGGGTGGGGAAGAAAAGGCCAAAAGCAGTTATTTGCAACAAATTGGATCCAGATCACAGGTTCAGAGCATCCTCTTCGAGCCTCTCCGAACCTGCGTGATGATCTGGGTGTTTCCTTCAAGTGACAAAAGCAGTAACACTTGCCTTAGCTGCGGAGGAAGAAGAGCATCCATTTTTCTGTCAAGGCAGTGAAATTTGTGTCGAGTGAGGAGATCTCGTAGGAACCTACCCCCAGGGTAGTCTCTGCAGAGTGAGTGGGTTTGCTGTGTGTGCCTACTGAACAGTATGTATCACCACACCGTGGGGTGTCTTACTGCTGATAGAAAATGGTGCTTAGTTACTGTATGTCTTGAAGCTGTTACAAAACTGTACCAACGTATTTGTTTTTCTGCTAGTTCTCAAGGTTTTGCAGGTAGGTGGTCACGGGACCAGCACCCACGCTGTTCCTGCGCTACCCCTCGTGCACTGGGTGCACCGCGCAGACCTCTCTTTTTTTTTCCCTCTCGAGTAAAATGATGTAGCGATGATTGCCCTCCCCACAGAAGATGCTGTTGGACAAAGTGTGTTTTCAAAGAGTTATCCCCAGAGGGAAGGAATTGTACAGTGGGTGCTATTAAGAGTATGTTCACTGATTTGTGGCAGTTGCTTTTGACATATCGTTTCTGCTCCTTAAGGCATTGCTCTGTGGTAAGCTGTATCCGAGCACTGTAATTGCTAATATCTTAATGGTGCACACTGTAAACAGCATTAATGTTTTTAATGGATAGAAGCACTCATCTCATAACCCGCTGGGGCTCAGAAAGGTTCAGTGACCCTGCCCAGCCTTTCTCCTGTGCTTAAAAAGTCCAGCAGCTGCAGTGACTCCTCACCCTCTTGCATCTGCTGGGGTAAAGCGTAAGTGTGCAGACCTGTGCCTGGCAAACCTTCAACATCTAGAAGGTTAAATAAATAAATGACCCTGGTGTCAAAGCACACAGAGGCCCTGCAAGGTTGTAGGTTGTCTGGTTTCCACCAGCTTATCCTTGTATGCGAGCTTTAAGCTGGCATTGGGAAGTAAATGCTGACCCTGGAGAGTGAAGGGAGGGGGCAAGAGAATCCACTCTGAATGCTCATGGGGCATTTTCTTTTTAATTTGCACACAGTGTTGAAAAGAGCTGCAATAAAGAAGAGCAAAAATGACCTGATTCATGCTGAAGAAGGTGAGGACCATTTCACAGACATTTGCTCCGTTGGTGAGTACTGGCTTCGCATTCCCCAAGGTTTAGATCTCCGCCTGAACATGTTCATGTCGTGTTTCCTCCGAGTGGCTCCTTTGCTCCAGAAGCTGCAGTTTCAAGAAGAATTATCACTGCTCCTGCAGCAGCACTCAACTTACCAAAGCAAACAGCTTCTTGCCTTCACCCTCTCCCCCCCGCTGCCCTGCTCAGCTACTGCATGCTGCACCCTTAGAAGAGCTGAAACGCTTGGAGAATCCATGCTGTATTGGCCATACTGCGATTCTGCTTGGAACATGCTCATTTATGCTACTGAAGCCCAAATACACCAAATGATGCTGCCAAGCCTCATCTGTTGTGGGGAGGAGAGGAAGTGGACACTCAGTCTCATCTGCCACTAATGCACAGCATTTTGCAGCCTTTGCCATGTGAATGGTTATTGGGAAATGCTGGGCAGTGGCCCTAATCATCTCATTCTTGCCTTAGAAGCAGGTCTTAAAGCAATTCTCCACATTTTTAATGCCAGATACGGAGATGCATCCCTGTGTGCCTGCAATTACCCACATACCTCCCTTGCAGAGTGTGGAATCCTTCACAGAGTAGCACTGAGGGTGTAAATTTGGTATCTTCAGCTCTGGGGAATAAGACACTGTCAGGCTACAGAGGTACAGCTTGTTCTGCAGCTAGCAGAGAGCTGTTTCCTCCTGAGCCACTGCTGGGTGGAGAGGCAGGTCTGGGGCTTGCAAGGGGAGCTCTGAGCACAGAGCACCCGAAGAGTAGCTCTTCAGGCATCAGCAGAAAGACCTTTCAGTCGTGGGCCTTTACTTGCTGTCTGGGGAGACATGTTTCTGACTGCTCTGGAGTTCGCTAGTTTGCTTATTCCTCTCCCTGTTGTTTGAGTCTGTATTTTGTTTTGCTGCTGAAGCAGCAGATGTTCTCATTATCTTCCAAAGAAATGTCTTGGCACCCCAGTTACCACAAAGCAGCAAATCCTGGATGCATAAGAGTAGCAGCACAAACAGTACATTTGAGAGTACATGTCCATATATGCTTGCAAGCATGAGTGCCTCAAAGGCTCTTTGGAAATTTGGCATTAACATTTTAGGAGATTGCAGCTGCTGATGGATTTTTTTTTTTTTTTTTCCCCTTTAAATGCAGACGTGGTTGCAGGAAATTAATGTTGCTCAGCATGTTACTGACACCATCACCCACAGTTGAACTGCCACAGCCCCCCAGGCTGAGCAGGCTGCAGGTTTTGCTGCTAAACTGCTGACACTTCTATGAGAGGCTTGATGCTGAAAGAGGGCAAAAATGCAGCAAATGTGTGCATTTTTGTTTTAATTTATTCTGGGCAGCTCAGATCCCTGCATGGATAACAAGGAATGGTCATTTTTGGAACATTTGTTCATGGTTGCGATGATTATGAGATCTTTGCACTCATATCCAAGTCCCTCCAGGCTCTGGGCACCCATGCCACGCAAACAGATCTTTGAATTCAGCATTTCAGGTGGCAACGGATAACGGAGCATCTGGGCTCGTGGATAATCTGATGCAGAGCTGGGAACTGTCTCAGGAGCATATGGCAGGGAAAATAACAGCAGTGCTTTCCACCTTCTGCGAGTGGTTCACCCACTTGGGAAAAGTGTTTTTGATTTTGATTTGTGGAACAAGGCAGAAACGAAGAAATGGATAAAGCAGATACTTCTGCAGGCTCCTGAAAAGGCTGAAACTCTGCATAACATAAACAATCAGATCATATGGGCAATTATGCATAAAGAATATGTTTTTGAGAAAAGGTTTTTTTGGATGGTTTCCTTTAACGTCTTGCTGATGGGAGCATAAGGACTGTGAAAAAGCTAACAATATAATTACTGAGCGCACCACGAAGATGCAGACCAGAGTGGTAGAGACTTCGACAGGTCTCTTGCTGGCCGTTGACTGAATACGTTGCACTTTAATTCAAACACAAGTACCTCAATAAGCCTTATAATCGTATTATAAAGCTCTATAGTGGTAAACACTTCCCAGTGTGTCCTCTGGAGTTTTTCTTAACGTTTATTCTTTTCTTTCCCCCTAACTCTCAGCCTTTCTTTCCACACTAATAAGTGCGTAGCATTAATGCTGGCTCCTTCTGGCTTCCCAACCTCCACGCTGTACCAGATGCAGGGCACTGTCTTGATTGAGATCAGTTTAAATAGTGCTGCTTTTCTTTTCTGGAAGATCAGTAGAGAGGGGATGAAAGGGCAGCAGACTACTGCCATGCAAATCTGAGAGTATAGCCTGACTTGAATATCGGAGAGGTCTTAACCTGCTAAGCAGTATTACCATACGGTGCAGCCTATATATTAACCTGCAGTTCATTTTATTGTCCTAAAGCAATAGGTGAGCACGATGATTTTAGTTTTCTAAATGACCAAAGGGAGGATTATTGAACTAGCAGAACTAGCGCACTGAGATTTTCCACAAGGAGTTTGTTCAAAGCTTGGCCAGGGCCAGCTGTGCATTTGGCGTGTTGGTGGGTGGCCAGAAATGTGAGATGAAGCGCAGAATTTGCTTTCTGCTGGAGAGATGGCACGGCACGCTCTTGTGTAGCTGGGAGGCTTGGAGAACCCATTGCTGTCACATCTGGATGCTTCATCCTTCCTATTTTGGATGAAACAGGGTGAGTTTCCCACCCCTTCCAAGTGTTGAAATGTGAGCGAGCACACTCAAAAAATTCCGCTGGTGCAACCAGAGTATTTTCTTCATGTAACGCAGCCCTCTCCAACGACAGCCCTTGCGGGTCATCTGCTCTCACGGTGCTTGGTCCAAGACAGGACCATCTGTAACCTGGTCAGCCCTACCTGCTAGGAGGCTCCGCCCCACAGTGGGGAAGGGCAGTAGCATACAACCTCGCCACAAACCGTCTTGCCACAAGGTTCACGAGCAATTCCTGTGGAGTGCCAACACAGCGTGAATCAGGTAGTGGACAGCCTGTGGCAATCACGATTTGCCCTGCTTGCAGCAGCGTCTGCGGCTGTTGCAGCGGAACTCCAACGGATGCGTGTGCGTATTACTAACGTGTGCTGATTTCTCCTGCCTCAGCACTGGCCGGAGATTGCCTTTTCATCATTCTTTTGAACAGTGCCTGCTACCGCAGGGGGAGAGCTTACATTAGAAAGCACTTCTTCCCTCAGCTTCCTATTGTTAAAACATTTGACTTCCTTCCAGGATTTCAGACCAGAGTCGAAATGTAGCTGATACAGGCAGAATTGATACAAATGAGTAGCTGCGTCCAAAATACGATGCATGGAGGCAGATTGAGCCCTCTGCTGTAGAAATACATGAAGCTTGAGAGTAAAAAAAAGCGACCACTCCATTCAGTAACAAAGGTTGGGTCTTTGCCTGGTTCTTGGATCAGGGGAACCAGGGACCAGCTTTCCTGTTGCCAGCTACCCAGCTCCAAGAGGATGTCTGCCACACCGTGGACAGAAATACAGCTGTCTGGTACTTTCTGTCCCACCACTCAACCGGGAACCCAAAAGTTAGGAGTTAAGCTGGGACAATCAAGATTGCTTCAAAGGGTTGGAAGTCCAGTTTCTTTAGATAGTAGAGCTGGGCATTCAGTCATGCAGTTTTAATATCCTGACCTTCATCTCTCATGGTGTCATTGCAAGCGAGATGCCCTTGCTCAGCCCATAGTCAATGTGCCCAGCTTTCTGCTCAGCTGTGTTTCTGGTGCTTGGGAGAGGGCCTGTGTGCCCAGGAATGTCCTTCAGCCTTTCGCCTGCCAGGATGTGGTGTGGTGACTCTTCTTTCTGTCCCAGGGTCTCCTTTTGCCCGTGCCAGTTTGAAGAGTGGGAAGAATGAGAGCTCATCCTACTTCAGGAGGAAAGAGAAAATGTTCCGGTTCTTCATTCGGCGCATGGTGAAAGCTCAGAGCTTCTACTGGATCGTCCTCTGTGTGGTTGCCCTCAACACGCTCTGCGTCGCGATGGTCCACTACGACCAGCCCGAGAAGCTCACCACTGCTCTGTGTAAGTACCGGGGGCTCCACCTTTCCTCTAAGGAGGTCTTGTATTTTTAATCACATCCCCATGAGGTCTGGTCAGAAATGCATTAATGAGTGGTTCTCATAACTCAAGAATAATTGAATCATACAATTAAGAAAAAAAAACCCCACCAGACATGGTACTGGTTTGAGACGGGAATGTTATCCTGACCGTTATCTGACACTTCAGGTTCAACGACATTTAAATCTTGTAATATGGCAGGAGGATTTGTTCTGCAGCAGGCTTTATGAAAGGAGGGGGAATGGCTCTGTACAGATTTCTCTGTCTAATCAGCATCTGCCCAGAGAACTGCGGAACTCATGCCACTTTGCAGTTGATCTGCATCCATGGGGGATTTCTGGTTTGGACATAATTAAAGCTCTGCCAGCTCTGATGTCCCTGGGATAGCAGGATGTAAAATGGCCAGTGCTGCCTGGGAGATAAAAATGTCTATCTGTGCTTATAGAATCATACACTAATTCACTACAGTTGTAGCAATTGCTGTCATATTCTTTCAAAGGTTATAACTTTACAGAAGGTCTTTTTTGATTATAGTGCTTTTCTTACTAATGGTGTGTGATTAGGTGGGACAGATGTTATGATGCCCTTCTGTGAAAATATGTACAGTAGTGATACAAATAATACCATACAGAAGATTACACTGTATTTGTGCAAAAGGCTTTATTTTACCTTTGTTCCTGTGGTCACCTATCAGTTTATGGTTCAGACAGTCTATAAGTGCATTTGAAGTATGATTTGTTTTTCGTAAATGGCATGTTGTTTTGTCCTGTGATGAATAATAAATGGAGATGGCTTTCTGCATTCAGAGCCTTTACACGACACAGTGTGCGGACTTGCTCACAAAGCCCGTTTTAAAAATATCTGGAAGGTGAGGGACAGAGATTTTTGTTTGTTTTAATGAAGATTGTACATTATGACTCCTAGCTGGAAAACTTGTAGAAGCTGCTAAGAATATGTTGACACTGGAAGTGTGATGCCACAAGTTTTTTCTTCTGAAGGGAGGGGATGAAGCGTTTATTTCTGAGAGATGTAGCCAATTCTGACTCTATGGAACAGCCAGGAATGCATCTTTTGTGCAGAACTTGATATTCAGATGTGGCTAGTTCAGAATTTCTTACATAAAACTTCTGCAGAAAGCAAACAGAAAACTAGCTAAAAATCCCAGAATATTTCAAACAGTAACTCGAGAATTTTGGCTTAGAACATTATCTAATTTTCCTTGATTTCTGTATAAATTACATACTTAAATATTTCTAGCCCTAGATCCTCAGGTTTTACCTTATAATAAAGAAAACTTCTGAAGTTTTTTTTATAGACCTAAAAGGTCAAGAATACTAGCTGCTCTGACTTCATAAAACTCCCTATTAATGTTTGCTGAAATATTTAATACCATCAGGTAACTGGAGCTATATTAAGAGATGCATAAGAAGGACAGAAACTTCTTTCAGCTCTGAGTTTGGTGGGGTTTTTTTCCAAGATTTAGACTGAAAAAAGAGACAGACTGCACGGAGAAGTCAGTCCTGCCTATTCATTTTCTAAATTTAACAGAGGAAATAATAAGCTAGATTGGCAGATTAATTAGAAGTTTGAGTCTTAGGATTTCCTCTTGAATTAGGACTAAATGTCTAGAAAACATTTTAAGTCTTTCAACTCAGAAAAGAGGCCTTCAGATTAAAAACTCAGTTTCAGGAACACCTTATGCAGTAACTTTTCTAAGAGAACATAAATGATTATGTTAAAGCCAGCAACTTCTAATTAATGTCCATATGAGAGTTGGAAGGGATGTTTCTGTTCATTAGAATTAAAGGTACACCTCCAGGTGGGAAATGTATCTGGGACAGAGGCCACAAATTAGACTCCCAACCTAACTCAGCTGCAGACAAAAAATAGGGAAGGTTGAAATTGTGTTGTGCCTGGGGCGGACCTTTCTTTCAGGAGCTCTGCATGTGTCCTTAACACCCAGTGCTGTGAATTAGTTTCAGAAACACTTGGGTAGCATACTTTAATTTCTTGGTGCTAGGGTACCACCTGGCTTAGAACGAGTGATCCCATTGACTTATTTTTATTAGAAAAGTCAGAAAAACACCAAAGAACCGTTTGTTCTTGGGATTTAAATCCTCAGCATCCTTCCAGCCATAGGTGCTTTCCTGTGTCTTGTCTGCCCTCTATATGTCTTTGCATCATCGCGAAGAGATTGCCATTTACTTCTAATATTGGAGTGTCATTGGTCAATAAGGAAATGCCTGGTCAGGTGTTTCCCAAAACAATCCTTTAGATTCACGAACAGAAATGCTAGTGGTAACAGATAAACACTGCTAGAAACAACACTGTAATCGGTGAGTGGCAACACAGAGGAGGGTCACAGACAAAACCAGAATATCTGAGGAATCACAGGTTTCGTGGGTGTTCTCACATAGGTATAACCATTAGGTCTTTAAACAGAGTGGTACAAGATCAGCCACCACGATGTAGAGAATAAAAGCCAGAGATGCAGTTGGAATGGTCGTCATGGAAATTCTAAGATACTCTAGATAAATTTCTCTTGTGGTTTTTGTTTGTTTGTTTTTTCAAACATTGTTTTCTCCAAGACAAGAAGCAGAGGTGCCACGGATTCATTCGGGGTGGATTGTCTCTGGCCTGTTGTATGGCACTGTGTACTAGAAACTCTGGGATGAAACCTACTTTAACCTAATTTATAGAACAAAGAGCTTCTGAGAATTGTCTACTGGAAAGGCTTAAAAGTTCAACCTCTTAAATTACAAGAGTCCCATACAGCCAAGCCCTCCCAGCTTTTAAGGATGATGAGCTGTAGTATTGTATTCACACCTGTCTTTGCATTGGTAATGACCTAAAGGCTTCTGCCCACTTTCCTCAGGGGTCTTACAGTTTTCATAATCTTTCCTACTAATTTAAAGTTTGATATTGAATGCAGGGAATATTTTATGTCTTAAGGCAAGTGGGACTTGGCATGGACTAGCTGGTTGTTTTCTTATTGCAGTCATGGACTTGGCCTCTCTCGCTCCGGCGTGTACTAAACCGCAGCCAGCCTGGTTAACCCTGCAGTAAACACATTTGTGAACCAGCTCAGCTGTGGTTTAGCCCACGAGGAGTGCTCCTTGAAAGCCCTGTTCTGCCCAAGGTCTGTGCACAAATCCATTAGATGTAGACAGAACAAGATATCACAAACACAAGGGATTTTAAAGAGCTCCTGGAAATACTTGGCAAAATCCTCTAACTGTAAGAGTGACAGAGTTTAAAAATGGCTTTAAAGTTAATCCATGATGAGTGAAGTTTGCTACAGAGAAGCAGGACTTGGCTAGTCTGATGTAGAGAATCAGCCAGACCCAATTATGTTGTTTCATGGAAGGTGCTTAGAAATGAACTGATGAGGAGTTTTGTGAACCGCAGCAGAGTGCGGTAAAGTCTGGGAGGATCTGCTAAACCCTGAAACTCTACCCAGGCTCCTCTAATTCAATTATACCTGTCCCTCCAGGGAAAAGTTTAATTACATTACAAATTAATTTTACTTAAAAAATGGTTGGTAAAAGCCTACAGGTCTGCATTGATTTATTTTTCCCTTGGTCTTTTCTTTTAACTTTTCTGTTCTTGAATTGTTCTGATTAGCTTTCTCTGCTTGATATTCCATATTGCTACAACTGCTCTGAAAAAAGGAGCTGTAGGAGCTTTAGAAAAAGCCTTGGGATTTCTTTATTATTTCTTTCTTATTGAAAGAGTTGATGAGAAATTCTTTGAATTCTTGGGGTGTGAATTACAGGACATACTTTATGCCCCTGTAATTATCCCCAAATTAGATCAGAGATTTTCCTTCTCTGTATGGAAAGGACTCCAATGCCAAACTGCAAGAGGGAGTTCTCTCACACTGCACCTGGACACATGGCATGTTGTGCTCACTGAAGAAAGGACCTTCCATTAAAGAAGTTGCAGTTCCCTGTAGAAATATGTATTTTATACAGCCAGCCATGATTGTCTTCTGTTTGAGTTAATTTCCACCGTTGCCAGTATTCTCAGAAAGAGGAGACTTCTGTCAGAAGACAGCTCTGCAGTCTCGCCTGGAAGAGCATCACTGTAGCAGCAAAGATGCATCTTCAGCTGAGGCCAGCAAACCAACAAAATCCCTGATGTGGACACACAGTGGAGGTGCAGCATTAAGGGGTTTTCAGTCAGGATTGTGCCTTTTTGTCAAGCTGTGGCTTGAACAGAAGTTGCAGTCCTGATGTGGAAACACTGAATGCATTCACATGCCCTGTGCCGTGCTGGAGGCCAGCAGAGACGGTGCTGGTGGTGGTGTCCTCTTCCTCTGGCTAAAGCTGTGGAAGAAGGATGGAAGCAGAGCTCTCTGGCCCTGTGGGGTGGGCTTTAGGGACCACGGTGAGGTTTTAGGATTGGATCAGTAAGGTTTGACGTGGGAATCCTCCCATCAGGCTTCCCTTCCCATGTGGCTGCCCTTCATGAAGCAGGTCTCTCCATGGTTCTCCTGCTAACACTACAGGGGTCCTTAACTTGCTCCTAAATCTATATCTGTGTAAAAACAAGGTCCAGAATGTCTCCTTCCTGATACACAGAGTATTTGAAAACGGTATTTTAACCATTATGGCCCAAGAACCTCTTCCCTGTATGCCATGCAATTCTGAGCCATGTGTTTGGTTCAATTAGGCCTTTTTTGATGATGTTCTGTTTGCCTTTGAAGTAGATAGCCAGCTCCCTCCGGATATAAATATGCAGCATTTGCGATTGCGAGGAAAAGGCTTTCTGAAGTGAGCATATTTATTTATGTCTGCTGAACATTTCATGTCTGCTTTGTCAAAGAAGAAGTTGCACTTTGCTGAGGTTCTCCTCCTGGCGAGGAGGATGAGGAAAGGAAACCAAAGCGTCAGTCACAGCATCTGCTCCTAAGGACATTGGACTTGGAGACAGGGCAGAAATGGTATTAATCCATGGGTGATTGACAAAAAAGAGCCGCTCACTATCGAATTGAAATGTATGGGGCAAAAAGATGCTAGCGTGGCCTTTGCCAATAGCACAAATTTGAAATTAAATAAGAGTATTTGAATCAAACTTTGTTTTTTTTCTTAAATCACATTACAACATGCTTCTGCTTAAGGCAGATTAAATTACATGTGGGGTCTGAATACCAGGAGTTCTAAACAATGAAATTGCATTTTCAATTATATGGGCAGGGCCATGTCAGAAGAAATAGTGTTTCTGATCTGTCTGCTGGAAAAGCTGATTGATTCCGAGTCAATTCCTTCTGCCCAAGGAGTTCACTATGTCCATATTTTCCTTGCCTCCACCTCTTCTCCTCACAGTGTTGTGATTTGTACCATCTGGTATCTGCTGAACTATAGCTATCACTGCCTGGTTTGAACTCTGATCTAGATGGAAGTCATCAGCCGTGAACGGACAAGTTGGGTGGTTCTCTCAAGAGCAACAGCAGGAAATTGTTTCTTGGATAGTCTGAGTTTCTAATGTTTCGTGTTGTGTTTTGGTTTTTCTTTTTAATCAAACATTTCTTGATTCTGTTTTACTTAGCAAGGTCATTTGCTAGGTTTTTTTCTCATATGATATTCTGGTTTTCCATGTGTGTTTGCAGGTTGTTTCAGTCTGATGCTGGATCACTGCCCATGTTGATATCAGGTTTTTGTTTGTAATTCTGCCAGATGGATAACTGAACATTAAGCCTTGTTTCTTTTCTCCTTTTTCTTCTTTTGAACACATGTATTTTAAAAATTTTTGTACTGTTGAGTTTGTCAGCCATCTCATTTTTCTGCCTGACATTGGTTCACCTGGTCCCTTTCTCACATCCTCTGCACTCATATAGTCAGATGGACTGTCGGTGTGACTGTGGATAATTCCCTGCTCTGGGATCCCTTGTGTTGGAAACAACGATTTGCTCACTGAGCTGTTGCATCTGAAGTCAGGAAGCCAAGAAAAATTGTAGCATGGTGCAGGTGTGAACATGCTTCTCCTAGGAAGTTCCAAACTCAAATGGAGATGGAAGTGTGCTGCTCCTTCATGTGACCATGCCTTCTCCTGAGCACTGAAATCCAGTGGATGGAGCCTACCTCTTGGTAGGAAAGAGTCTGAGAAGTCTGCAGACCTCATACTTTGTCATCTTATTCCTCAAATGTGAACACTTTCCCCTTGATAATCTCCTTTAATGATATTGCTTCCATTTTCAAGGAGAGTAGGTTGTGTGGTACAATTAATACCCTCCTGGTATTTCCTCCCCTATTGCAAATGTTGGCAGAACTGTCCTTGTAGGCTCCTCACTGAAGTGTCAATAAAACCTTTCTTATCTTGTTAATGCTTCCTGAATTTCAGTTAACTTTATGCCCATGATATTTCATGACTGTCTTTCATTTAAAATTTAAAACCCCTTTTTATTTTTTGATAATTGAAGCTGTATTTTTTAAGCAGTTTTGAAAGACAAGCAGCAATGCAAGATGGACCTGGGCCAACCACGCCCACTCACTATGAAGGTGCAAGGCAGTGAATGGAATGAAAGCCACCCAGTTTGAAAGGACCCTTGATCACTCTTCTCCTTCGCTACACTTGTGAGCTGAAGCCACATATTGCAGGAGGTGTACAAAGCACCTGGGATTCAGGATTACGTAGCTGAAATTTTTCTTTTTGCAACTTGTAGCCGTTGCCCCTTGTCTGTCCGTGTGCACCTTTGAGGAAAGTTTGGGACCATCTTATCTTTATCATTCCTGGAACTGTAAAACTGAAATTACAGAAGACAACTTTTCTGTAGCATCTGCATTCCTACAACGTCTGAGAACCTTCTGTACACTGCTAAGCAGTGTGATTAATCTCCACCTTTTGAAGTTTGATACATTTTCTCATCTTTTCTCTAGAAGGAGAGGTTTGCTTTATGCCATTTGGTTTGTTTTCATAGTGCAGAGGGTGTTTTTTTCCCTCTTCTTGTTGGTTTTTCTCATTCTATTGTTTCTGTTGCTTATTGGCCTCCACATCTAAACTTACATGATGTAAAATGCCAAAGGCGGTGTTTTCTGTAACTTCAAGTCCTAAAAACTTGATCTGAATATTGAAGTCTTCAGCTATGTTCTTCCTGTCTTTGTTTCATCATAGGTGATACATTTTCCCATCAAAAACCTTCACAGCCTATTTGCCTGTGATATGTGAAGCAGAAGGAGACAGAACTTGCTCTTCCATAGTTATATGGTTATACAGGCATAATAAAAATAAACATGGCTATGTGCTAACAGTAGACACAACACCTCTGAATATGAGGTCTCAGAGGCAGCAGTTCTGTTGAGTATGAAGGTATTTTTATCATGAGAGAATGTTACAAAAGCTTACAACCCCCTCTCAAAAGTGCCCATCTCATGCAGGTAGGAAAGTCCCAAACATACGTTTGCAAATCATTATCTGTGCAATTACATTAGACCTTTAGAAATATTAGATCCAGAGCTTTTTTTTGAAATTCCTTTGCAAAGACAATTAGAATATTATTTAATGCTCATACCGACCTTCCCACAGTACACATGAAACATTGCCTTCACAGTTCTTGAAGGCTGAATACAGCTCATGTACACATAGAAATAATTATGGGAAACTGTCCTGGGGGTCTTGTTTGCCAGTTCAATGGGATTTTCTTCTAGCAGGAGGCAGCCTGTGTTGTGAAAAATTACCATTGCTCCTCACATGAAGATATCTGCCTACCATGGTCTCGTGGACTAATTTAATCTCTTTTCCTGTTTCCAGATTTCGCAGAGTTTGTTTTTCTGGGTCTGTTCCTTACTGAGATGTCTTTGAAGATGTATGGACTGGGGCCAAGAAATTACTTCCACTCTTCATTCAACTGCTTTGACTTTGGGGTGAGTAGGCTTCAGCTGTGTGGATGAGGTGTGTGGCTCTCCCGTAATTCAGTGGCATGGAGCATTTAAGGGCGAATATGGGAATCCATGGGAAATGATGCTGTAAGAGTGTCTTCTGCGGGGACCAGTCATTGTATAAATTAGCTGCAGTGAAACACATTAAGCTTCCCCTAGTTATCATCCTTTTTGAAGAAATGTGACAGCTGGGGATTTCATTTCCGCGGCAAGCTACAGGGTGTTCGCAGCATCAGCACCAGTAAATGCTCTGATTACCGAGACGTTCTCTTTCCCATTTAAATGAGGTGATTGAAAGACAAAAAAACCCCACACATCTTATTGCTCATCTCCCCTATCATCCTTTTAATGGCCTTTACCTCAAGATACATAGGCAGCACTTTTCAGACATGAGTGCCCATAAGTAGAAGTCTAAACACATGATTAGGTGACAGACAGGCAGTAACTCACATCCTTTTATTGCAGAAGCACGGGCTCTCCTCTGTGTGCTAAAACTATAGCTCTGAGCTGTGAATAGTGGGGCCAGTTTTGACTTCATCTAACAAAGAATGTTACCTGCAGATGTTAATTGGTCCATTGAAAGCTATTAGGCTCTAATCTGTCCTCACAGAGGACAGAGGACTTGGCTTCTCTTACCTTTAATGTGGGCTGAGCACTGCATCCCAGAGCATAATCCATCTGTATGGTTTCTTTAAGAAAGCACCCACAAAGCTTATGATACAGCCATGGGAAAGGGGAAAACAGTTCAGGTCATTGTGTACGTCCTCCAGTTCTTCTCCCCAAGATTTAGCCTGTTGTTTCCAGTCTTTATCTGCCAAAACGTTGGGAGTGATACTTGTGCCCCGTGGAGCAAAATTCCCTGCTTCAGCTCTGCTCCCACAAGGGAGGAGGAGGTATTCTTGCATTCCGTGCATGACCAATCCTAAATCCAAGGCTACAGGTAGACCCAACTTAGCAGGAAAGCTCAGAGTTGAATAAACTTGGAGATGAAACCATCCAGCCCAAAATCACCTGTGTCCAACAGACCGAGGTGTTGCATCAGGTGGCACCACTCGTGGGACTCTCCTCTCCAGGGAGTCTGTCACTGGTGGTGGTGGCTCAGAGCTTTGCGATGCATTCTGCTGCTATTTCTGGCTGCGTAGCCCGGAGGAACATGCACAGACTCTTACCATCATGAGGGGAAACCAGAGCACAGATAAGACAGATAATGCAAGATAACTGGGTGTCTGCACATTCTGAGGAACAGGGAGGCAGCCAACCCATGGCAAGGTTTAACTGTACTGGCAAGGTGTCTGGCAAAGGCTGGAATGAAGAGTGTGCCCACAGAATACAAGAGGGCTGACACCCAGCTTTCATTAAGCTCAGTGTATGCCTGTAGAACCCCAGTTTCTGTAAGGAAGACTTTTGGCAGCCAAGCAACATTGCCTCGTTAGTCTTTTAAGGGTATCATTGCCTTCCGTGCAATGTCTAGTGACAGACGCTAGATTGATGTCCTTCACCAGTGGACATGGTAGGCTTTGAGCTGCAGCCAGCTTGCCCCCATGCTGGCTGCCAATTTCCCTGGATTCTTGTATCCAGGATGCTCCTTCTGCAAGAAGTGCTTGTACATTGATAGGCCAAGAGGTAACAGCCTCATGTTGCATCAGGGGAAGTTTATATTGGATATTAGGGAAAATTTCTTCCCTGAAAGGGCTGTCAGGCATTGGAAGGGGCTGCCCAGGGAGGTGGTAGAGTCACCATCCCTGGAGGGATTTAAAATACATGTGGATGAGGTGCACACGTGTCCCCAAGACAAGGTTTAGTGGTGGGCTTGGCAGTGCTGGGCTAATGGTTGGACTTGATGATCTTAAAGGTCTTTTCCAACCTAAAAGATTCTATGATTCTGCCTGATGGTCAGGGACAGACGATTTAGGAGCTTGTACTAGGCAAGAGATAAACCTACCGGGTCTCTCTGCTTTGTGTTATGCTATGGTGAGTGCAGCACTGGCAAGAAGCTTTGCCGAGTGTTTCTGAGGAAGTAAAGCTGTTGATCTGTTTTTTATTTCTTCCTCCTTTACCGAATCCATAGGGATCCTACTTCTATCTGTGTTTCTTCCTCCTCAGCCACCTTCCAGCCCCCAGAGTTAATTCAGCTGCTTCACCCACACTGGAACATCACACAGATCTGTAGTCAGTTTAGTTTGACAAACCAACAAGATGAAACCATACAAATGCAAAAAGTGAAACATCACACCAGAGCAACATCAGTCTTTGGAGAAACAGTCCAGTGGGGTCTGATGTGAAACAAGCTCCCAGGAGGCCATGTTGAGATGCCAGGAAAACTAATTATCAGTGTAACTTGTGGAGGGTCTAAGGAAAGGTTTTTGCTGATTCATGAGGGATTCCCAAGGGAGAGACTGTGGGAGAGAAGTTTTAGTTCCTTCTTTTTCTGATGGGAGACATTGGATGAGGGAGGAACTGCTGTGTATCTCCCTTTCCCACAACATTTTCTGGAAGCTCAGGGTACAGCATTTCTTGCAGAGCAGCTGCAAGCAATGCAGTTGTTTTCACAAGCCATCCAGGTTTCTGTTTATGAAAGGGGTTTCCATGCTGCTGAGTCTCCCAGCGCTGCTCAGGGGTGCAGGCTGAGCACTGCCAGCCCTGGCTGCCCATTAGCACTCTCTCTCACAACACAAACCAGCTGCTCGCTGGGTCCGGTGATAATGTGTTGATGGTGCGACTGGGGGCCATGGTCCATGGGAGCTGTGAAATGCTGGGTTAATGCAAGTAATAACAGCAATTGGTAATGAAATTCCTGTCTCCTCTTATTAACTGTGCTGTAACTTCAGTGGATATAATTGCCCTTTCCCATTGTGCTTAACCCATTACTATTTTGTCCTTTTCGTAATAAAGGATTTCAGAGAAGATTCCTGTATCACTTGAGGTTAATTCTCTGCCAACCTTGAAACAAACCAAATAAACAGACAAAATAAAACTTAAAACCCCACCTTGACTGGGGACAATTTTTTCAATAACCTGAGGCTCTGAGGGCCTGGCAGACAATTGGGTGTGCATGCTAGAGGCATTGCAGAATCTCTTAATAGTTATTACCTTCACTGCTCTCCTAAAGACTCTCAGCTGCCAGAAGTTTCTGGTAAATCTTGCCCAGAACTAATGCTTCAGTGTGAAGTGAAGACTTTTGGTGCTTCTGATGGGGAGGGGAGGATGGGGCAGTGTCCCCGGCATCTCTGCAGGCTGTACAGTCTGACTGCATGAGGTGGGAAAATGAAAAATTGGCATTTGCAATTGAGCCAATGTTAAAAAAAAAGAAAAAAAAAGTATAGTGTCCTTCAAAAAAGGTTATTTAAAGGTAGTTTGCTTGGTAGAGAAGAAAGCAGCAAGTTCCTATCTGTGATCTCTTATGTGCCTGTCCTGCTTCTAGATATTGCCTTTTTTTGGACAGGAATGCAGAAAGTTGGAACAAGGTTTAGGTGCTATTGGCTAATTCATGATTTTGCTGAAGCCTTCATGAGAAAACCATCACAGCCCAAGCTCTGATTCTTGTTCTGTCCTCCACCTCTCTAGAAGTACCACAAAGAACTAAGCAGAAGTTTTGCTTAATGTAAAATAGACTCTTCTTACAGGTCATCGTGGGAAGTATATTTGAAGTTATTTGGGCTGCAGTGAAGCCAGGTACTTCATTCGGCATCAGCGTATTGAGAGCACTACGACTGCTGAGGATATTCAAAGTAACAAAGTAAGTCCAGCTCCCTTTCCGCTCACATTAGACTTTTAGCACCACGCGAAGTCTGTGTCATCAGCCCCACAGGAAGTAGTAGTGATTTCCACACTTGTAAAAAAAGTCTATACCAAAAACCAGCCCCCCAAAAGCCCTGTACTGGCTGGCATAAAGGTCTTGCCTGACCTAACATTCTGTGTCTGCTCTGGCCATCATGGGGGGGCAGGAGCAGAAGAAAACTGCAGATGCAGAATTGCCCTTTCCTTGGCTGGGCAGTCGGAGTTTCCAGCCATTGAAACTTTAGGGGGTTTGTGACCCTGTATTTGCATCCAGAAAGACTTTTAACAGCCCATTCCCCAGGCTCACATACAGCTTTGTCTGCCTTTGGGCAGAGGACTTACTTTCTAAGCCCATCGACCACCCGCTGTCCTTATCTGCTGCTGACCTGGTGATAGTTCAAGTGTTTAGGAATTGGAAAACTGCCCCACATGGTTATTGCTAGATACTAAATCCTGGTGCCTGAACCACTGTGTTGACACAAATATGAAGTGTGTTGCTGCTGCCTGTGCTGTGTCTGGTCTGGGAATGTCTGACGTTTTCAGCCTCGAGCCTGTGAAGTTGAATTTTCACTAGAATTGGGTTGCCACAGCTTTTCAGTTGTTTTCATGCACACGTGTTGCGCTGATGTGTGCTGGCGTTAGTGTACAGCTACTGTGCAAGTTAGACATCCATCTAGAGCGATTTTTGCAGGATTTCAAAATCATGGTGTGGAAATTTATGGTATATTTAGGTACTCCTGATGTTCCTTTCTGCCTTTTTTTTTTTTTTTTTACATCATTTTACACATTACCTCCTCAGATATCCTTTGTTCCCATCACACTCTTACTTGATCATGGCTTGAAGTAACAAAAGGAGGAATAGACCTCCCTCCAAAACCCCCAACGACCTCAAATAGATAAAGCACATTTGACTAAAACAGTCTTGTGAAGTAACCGGGTACTTCAGCAGCTGTTTAAACACGGGTTTTGTTAGCTCTGTAGGTTTGCTGATTTGTATCTGCTAATCGTTATGCAGATCCAAGATTTGTGTGTGATACTGTGTCATTTGTTGTACTGTGGGACAAAAGGGTTGGGAACATTAAATTCTGTAAATGTCCAGCAAAATAGCTGGGTGTCTGTTCCAGAAATGTCGCTGTGGTTTACCTTTGCACTAATCTTACTCATGGAAAACTCCATGAGTAGTCTTGTTTGGTAACAAATTCATAGCAATATGAATTGTCAGCAGTTAATTTTATCCGGAGCTAATAAGATATGGTGTATGTGATGGTGTGTTGCACTTTTAAAAAAATTTGGGTATTTTTAAGTTAAAAGCACCTTTTTGTGAGTTTTGAACGTTCGAGATTTTAACCAGCATAATAAAAGGATGAAGCCTGAGATTTAGCTTAAAGCATATCATGGAGCAAGCTGAGTGCTCTCCTTTCCAGGGCAGCGAGTGAAATTCTCACCCCACTGATGCTGAAGGTCCCTTGACCTAATTGTGTGGATTTTTCACCTGATATGACGTAATTCATTGCATTACCAGAAGCCCAGAAGCCAATTCCCCCCAGTTCACATGGTGGGATCTGGACCGTGCTGGGCCACATTATCCCTGTGCCTGACCTGCACAGCTCGGTCCCAGCATAGCTCATGGAGGTGAGCAAAGCCATGGCACCAGGCACAGATTGCTCCCCACCCGCTCTCATTACAGTCTTTGTTGTGAAATTATCCTGACCCTCAGTAGTTTTCTTTTTTTCATCTCTTCCATTTTTCTCTGAAGCTCCATGCCCTGTTTAATTTTTTGCCTCTGTGTTAAAGCCAGTTGCAGTTCACCTGCTTTGAATAATTGATGGTATTGGACCTTTTGATTCATATGTCCCAAATCAGAGTGACTGCAGGCAGCAGAGTGATGCAATAGTTAAAAAGTGAAATTATAGCTGGCCTCAAGGCTGACAGCAGGATGCAGCCTCAGAAGGGCTAAAATTCAGCGAGGAGGACAAGGAGGAAAGAGCTTCACATTTTCCTCTTTGTCATGACAGAACTGAATGGGGACTGGTGTCTGTAGAAATGCAACTCCTAATTATATCCTGGCACTCAGTAGTCAGGCAAGGTTTGGTGCTGAGCTATTCCAGGACAAGACAGAGCCTCCACATGCATCTCCCAGCAAGGGAGAGACGTGTGGTCCGCAAACCCTTCCTCCCTCTCCAAGGATAGCAGCTCAGCCCCTTTGCTTAGGGGTGAACCCTGGGTAGGTTTGGTTGCAACTTTTTCAATATTCTCCCTAGAGACCAAAGTTTGCCTTGCAACCTCTGTCACTGTATTATGGACATAACTTTTTTTGGAATGGTGCAATGGGAGCGTAAGATCCTGCTTCTCCTCTGTGCCTGTACCATCTTCAGCACAAAGAAGTGTGGGGTGGTCCAGGCCGCCCAGCTACAGCTGGGGGAAGGAAGAGGAGGAAGACGAAGAGAAAGAGAAGAGAAGGGCTGGTATTTCTGCTCCTCTGGCTCAAGCTCTGAGCTACTCTCCACATCAGCAGATCAGACAAATCCATGGGCTTCCTTCTGCTGGATACCCACAGCTGCTCTGCAGGAAGTCGCTCAGTGCATGGCTCTGTCCCCAAAACTGCAGCTGGAGGACACCAAGGGCAGGACAGAAGAGCATGCTGCTGTGCAGGGTGACCTCTGCAAGGCAGCTCCCAGTGCTGGTTGGTGGAATCAAGAGAAGTCACTAGAGGAAAAAAAGGAAAATTTTCCCCCATGGTCTCGGACTCAAAACTTTTAACAGAGGACACATGGAATGGCTCTAAATCACTCGTTTCCTACTGCCTGCTCCAGCCCCGTTGTTCTGCATGCCTGTCTGTCCAAAAAAGAGGTTGTCAGAGAGCTCCTCAGCTTAATAGCTCTTTCTGCATTTTCTGATTCATTAGTTTTCCTAATATAAATGCTCCCTGCCTGTTCTCAGCAGGGCAATAAAGCCAGGAAAGAGAGCCCTTTCTGAGCACCCTCCCTGGCACGCCGTCACTCGACGTGCCTGCCTGCATCTGTGACTGTGCCAAGACCCATCCCAGGGGACAGGGGGGATAAAAGCAGACTAACTTCAGTATCTGGCCAGATGTGATCCGGATGTGTCAGCCCAGATTCGGGCTGAGCCATTCCCTGTTGCTGTGTCGCCGTTATATCCCGGTTTTGTTTTCATCCTCCAAGGTGGTGGCTTGGTCCTGGATGCTTAAACCTTGTGGCTGAATTGCCCCACACTGAGGTCATCACTGTGCTTGAATGTGGCTGTTAAACCTCTACAGAAATGTTTAAGCACGTGGGATTTTAAGCCTTGGTGTCGATACTGGCATTCTCTAAGCTGGAAGGACACACTGCAAAGATGTCCTGGTGGAAACGAGCTGTTTATTCCTCATTCGTGTCTTCCGAAGGGAGGGGTTCACTGTCCCCATGTTCAGTCTCACTTTGATGATATCGATACATTCCAGTTTCTAACACCCCTGCTGACTGCCATGCCGGATGAAAAGATGGAGAAAGGTGGAAATCTATACTGACAAACTAAACCAAACACTTTCACTGCAGATGACTGCTCTGGCCGAGGTGACCATCTCTGCCCTTGCCGTGCTACAGGAGACTGCTGCTCAGTGAGCTGTCACAGAAGGGAGTGTAAAGATGCTGATATTCCTTGCCATTCCTCTCCCTTTTTATAATAAGAAAATATCTTGTATTAGTTTCTCACCAAAGGCTCTTCTCCCACTCATGTTATCTCTTGGCTGCTCTGATCTCCAACACAGGTACTGGAATTCCCTGAGGAATCTGGTGGTCTCCTTGCTGAACTCCATGAAGTCCATCATCAGTTTGCTCTTCCTGCTGTTCCTGTTCATTGTGGTGTTTGCTTTGCTGGGAATGCAGCTCTTTGGAGGACAGTAAGTCTAAATCCATTGTGGTCCTGCCAGGGGTTATCTGAGAGCAATCGCCTGGAATACCCAAGGAGGAGAGGCGCTGCAGGATTCCCAAAGTTCACATTGTGGGTGCAGATGTCAAGTCTTTCTGGGCTGCTTAGGTGTGAGCTCTGGTTTATAGCAAAATAGTTCCTGTCCTGGTGTTTTTCCTGGAATTGAATTCTTTCTAGTTACTATAACTCAAAGTTCCTGTATCATTCTATAGTCCCCGTGCACACCCAGACCTCTGAAATAGGACTGAGGGAGGCAGCAGTTCTACTGTGAGGGGAAAGAAGAATTCTTTCCCTGACAGCCAGAGCAACAGGTTTTGGGTTTTTTTCACTTGGAATATTTTTCTGCTGGAAAACATACTTTTGTTGAATCCTATTTTTTTTTCTAAGAAATGCCAGTTTTGATGAAAAGAATGATCACAATACCACCATTCAAGCTCCAGTATAATTTTTTGAAATTAAATAACTTTTTTTTAATCAACCACTATTTTATCTTAAAAAAAATATGAAATTACTTAGTAAAGGGGCAGTTTCAATTGACTTCTATATTTGAGAACAAAACCAAATTGGAATGGTTTGTTCCACAAAAAGCATTTGAGACTTTTATTGTGTCTTTTAATTGTGGAGGAAAATGAATTTCAAAGCATCAGAGTTTTCTCCAGGAATAAAATTGAGTTTCTGCTAATCGTTTTGTTAAGCACCTTCTCCGAGATGCTGTGTTCCCCACTGTGGTTGCCCGGGGTGTTAGTGCCAGGTGGAACAAATGTTGCTCTCTGACTCGGGTTACAGGATATTATGAGACTTCAGGAAAGTTGCTTGTCTCTTATTGCTTTTGGGTTTATTTCTTCTCTCTAGATTCAATTTCCAAGATGAAACACCAACAACGAATTTCGATACCTTCCCTGCCGCCATCCTTACAGTATTCCAGGTAAAGCCATCCCTTGTTCCAGGTCAGCATAAGAAAATAAATTCCTGGGCATCTCTATGGGGAGCAAAGAGGTGCCCAAAAATCTGTGAAGTTTAGGAAAGTGGAAGTCCTTCCTTCTCATGTGTTTTGCCACACTGACCAATCAATGCATCATTAAAGATCAATGCTACAGAATTAAGGAAAACTACAACAAAACATGTTTTGTTAGGAAAAAGTTATTGATTAAAAAACCATTTCTGTGCTGAGCTTACAGGCTGTGCATGTGGGGCTGTCTTCTTCTGAGACTCCTGCCTGGGGTTGCATGCTGCAGTGGCAGCACCGGCATGTGCCCTGCTGCATAAATTGTCCCATCTGAAACCCTAGTGAAACCCTAGACAGCAAGCGTGGGGTTGATCTGCTTCGCTTTCTCCTGTGGTTGCCATAAATTAATGAGGAGAGAGGCCTGAGCTAGCTCCAGGCAGTAAGGAAATAATGTAGTGTTTTGCACAGTAATAGCTCAAGATAAGATAATGCTGGATAAGAACTACAATCAGTGGGGAAGCACAGAAAGAGGCATCAGCCTTGGGCAAGTTTGTGTGATGGCAGGAAGAAGTCTTCCTTCTGGCAGATGCAATGCTCAGGTTTAAGAGCCTAATTATTTTGTGGCTGTTCCCTGCATGCCTCTTCTAAAACAGTTATTTCAGGAGTTTCAGTAGAGATCTGGGATGCTGCACCCTGCTCCATGTGAAGGGAATGCTGGCAGGTCCGTGGAAGACCACCCGGCATTTATAGCCTTCTCCTACACAAACTATTGTTGTGGGCTGGAGCTGAGAATTGACCCCAGATCCAAACTTGCGTAGATCTCAGCAAGGCTTTGCTTGTGTATTTCGGTATCAAGTCCCAAAAAGGGGGGAAAAAAATCAATTGAGTTGATGAAAATTTTTGTATTAAAACAGAGAAAGAGCCTAAAACAAAATGTGTCTTGTGACCTCTGCGTGAGCAGCTTCATATGGGTATTGCTGCGCTCCAGATGTGAAGCACCTTTGCTAGTACTTACCTCGCAGGATATTGCAAATCATGGTAGATTAACATTTGCTTAATATTTTAGTACTCATCAAACTAAGGGCTTACAGAAACATAAAGGTTTTCCCACAGAGCCGGAACTGAACCCGAGTCAGGCCCCAGATATGAGCATCTGGAAATTAGATGTCATTTTGCTTTGGGACTATACTTACCTCTTGGGAATACTTAGCTGAAATATTTCCTTTCTGTTCCTGAGATAAATACCCCTGTAACATAGTGGCTGTGGGATGAAGGAAAACACTGTTGGTTTTCTGACATTTGTCATAAAAGTCAGAACTACTTATTAAAATCAGCAAAACCATCAGCACTGAGTTAACTCAGTGCAGCCTTGCAGGGGCATTTCAGATCATCCCCCCTCCTCCCTGAATTTCAAATATCGTATCAACATTTCTTCAGTATGGACTTTGGATCCTTTTCTAACCTCGTGGCCCATAAACTCGGGCTAGCCAGCAGGCTCGTTTGGTTGCTGCTCTAATGAGCAGAGTAGCAGCATTCAGAGAACGCACTCGATTTGTTGAACAAATACAATAAAGCCAGGTAGACCCTGGTCGACCCTAACCCCTTTGGAAATTCTTTGTTTAAGAAGTCATCCTAAACCTGTCTTCTGCAGCCTGCCTTAGCCTGTTTTATCTCATCAGGCCTGGCTGGGTCACAGTCCGCTGTCCTGCGGCTCCCAGGACTATTTTGTTTGCCTGGCATCTGGCTGAACTCAGTGTTGGGTACAACTCTCCCTAAACTCCCTTTGAAGAGCATCACACATTTTTCTCCAGCTCCTAGCTCCCAATTAAGTCTTTGTGAGCCAAATGCCAAGCTGCGTATGTAAAACATGCAAACAAACTATATATTCATATATATATACACACACATAAAATAAATGGCTGCACCTCCCCATTCCAACCACCTTTGAGCTGGAAGCGTGTGCAACATCCATAAGCACAGAGCCTCGATAAAGCAGAAGGATCTGTGGTCACTACCCATGCTCTGCTCCCTGAGAGAGCAGCTCTGCCCCAGCTGCTCAGCAGCATGGCACCAGTGACTGCTGGAGATGAGGAGTCACGCTGGCAGGATGGGACTGGACCTGCCAAGGCTTGGGAAGCAGAGCTGGCTTCGGTTTGATGTCCATGTGCCCTGGCTGCCCTTGCTGACCTGCCTGCGGGGTATGACACTGAGCTGAAGTGATTTTGCACTTGCTCAGGCCCTTCTTCAGGAAAGCATCTCGCTTTTGGGACAGTCCTTTGAAATGGCATGGTCCTGATCCCTGGCAGCTGAGCGTCTCCCGCTGTTCATGTGCTCGTTAGTCCGTTAAGATTTCACAATGGCCCTTGAAATCTCTTTTTATTCCAGCACCTGATGGCTCTCAGCCAAGCCTAAGTATGAAATACTTAGCTGCACTGGACAAAATGTTCATCTGGGGCAGCCAAAAGCAGTTCTGAGCCTGAGGAAAACCAAAATATTTGGGCATCACCTTACTCCAAAGTCCTCATTGCTTGTGCCCCTCCCTCTGCAATGCTGTCCTTTTCTCTCCTGTAGCAAGAAGTTCTTATAGCATCTGTAAACAGAGACTTTATAGACCAGAAAGGCTTTTATTTACTGCATGTGCTCTGCTCCTTGAGGGCTCCTTCGTAATTGCTTAAGTAATTCGTCCAGCTGATGGGTGACAGCATAAACAGTGGGAAGAAGGACACCAGGTCAAAGTGTCTGTCCTCTTGCCAGGGCCTCAGAGAGCATCCTCGGCTCTGCTTAGGCAGGCTGCTGAGTTTAGACTATTTATCTCTCTGCAAAAACTCCATAAAACATTCTTTTTACTTTGTTTTTGTTCCATTTCCAAAATAATCCCCTTAAATTTTTCAACCCAGACCTCAACCTGCTGGACTTGTTTATGTGCAGCCTGTAATTTGTGATACCTGCAATTCCTGGTCTTCTGCAGGCCAGAGAAGTGTTCCCACTGGTTTCCCTTTCCATGAACGTTTGTGTGAACTG
>NW_010237366.1:0-4190 GCF_000690775.1 Eurypyga helias | reverse complement strand
TTGTGGATTCATGGAAATGATGTGAATGCAAGTTTGTGGTCAGTGGTTTGCATAACTGAGTGGCAGAGTTGAAAGCCCAGTGCCCTGGTTCATACTCTCTGGTGTAAATCCAGAGTAACTCCAGTGGTGTGTAGGTGAGGCTTGGGCTCTGAATTTTGGTCTCTGATTTATTTGAGACCAGATTCTGCATTTAGGAAACAAGTTTGTGTATGCACTGTATGTCCTTGTGTCTGTGCTTCCTCTTAGCCTATTGCTGTCATCAGCACCAACCCTGCAGCAAGAAATTTTCTATCAGCAGCTGACAACTAGTCTGGAATTTGCAATTGTTTTGAGCATACTGTATGCACATGGGAATTGATTACCACAACACGCATCATGCTTTGGGCCTTTTTTTTTTTCCCCCCCTACTAAACAAAAAGACAACTTCCTATTTTATAATTGGAGCTTCACATCCCAGTCCCAGTGGGCATGTTTTAATGTATTAAAAGTAACTATCGTTTGACTCTGCTATGGCAGGCAGATGAAATGCTGATCTGCCAAAATGTTGCCGTGTTACAGTCATTGGTGAAGAACCAGAAACACAGGCAATTCAGACTGGTGTAAAATTCGCATCTAGCATGACAAGGCTTATGTGAATCTTAGGTGTTTTCACTTATGATGATTAGCTTTTCTATTATTCATGTTTGCTAATTAGCCTCAGGTCAGTATCCAGAGCCTGAGGCCAGGAGAGCTCTGCAGAGCCAGGCTGCGGCTGTGCTCGCCTCTGAACAAGGACGCAGGAGGAACAGAGTCCCCTTCAAGCTACCCTCATCTGTCCTCACCCAGACGCATTTGGTTATTGCTTCTGCTTAGGGGTTTTGCTGCGGGTGAAGTGTTGGAATGTGACTTTTCCTGTCTCCACCTGCCTGCGACCTGCGGTCAGAGGTGGGCTGCAGGCACGTAACCAAGCGTGCGCCGGAATGGGGCAGCGGTCCTCACTCCTCAGCCCGTGCCAGAGGAGAGAGCTGTGTCCAGCCCAGGGTGAGACCATCCAGAGCTGGGGGTTGATGTCCAGCACTGCAGTCTGCCACACTCATCATCCATTTTCCCCCAGAGACCAGTCCTGGATTGCATGAAGCTGCCCAGCTCCCCCAGACCTTATCTATTTGCCTTTCCTTTGAGTCACCCTTTCTCCTCTCTTGAATTTCACTGTGCAGATCCTGACAGGGGAAGACTGGAACGCGGTGATGTACCACGGGATAGAGTCGCAGGGTGGTGTCCGCTCGGGGATGTTCTCCTCCATTTACTTCATCGTCCTGACGTTGTTTGGTAACTGTATCCTTACCCACTGCCTTGTGTCAGTGGCACAGGCTGCCACGCACCCTTCCTGGGGTGCTAGAAATACTGTTTTGTTTAAATTCTCACACCCTTACTTATACTTTTTAAAGCCAAATCGTTGCTATAACTTTGCTCCTTACAGCGCTCGGGGTAAGAGGTATAGGTAAGTTGTCCATGTTGGTGCCACTTTTCTGATGGCAATGTGAGCAGTCTTAATTAGTTTTAATTTTCATGCCTTACCTTAAGAATGTCCTATTATGAGTTAATTTATGTTGAAAATGATTGAAGTCAAGTCACAGCAGGACCTCTGTACCTTAAATATCTTCACAGATAGTTTGCACTAGGTCAGGGGAAGGAAGAGTTGAAATTGAAGAGCCTTAGATCAGGCTCCAGTCTCTTGGTGCCTTTGTCTACACAGCAGTTTAACCAGCTGTGTTATTCCAAATGCTGGAAATTGTCTTGTCTCCACATAAGGCTTAAAACTTAAGTCCAGATATTGGGTTTCAGACTCTGGGAGTGTTTGGTCATGTTCCAGGACCTGACACATGAAATCTCTGAAGATGTTTTATTCTGGTTAGACATGAAAATCTCTTGAGGGCGACAAGAAACTGGGAGCTTGCATCCCCCCAAAATGTCCCAGGGTGTCTGCTGGGGAACCAGCAGCACTCTGACGTGTGTGTCCCCCCAGAGAGGTCTAAGGAGGCAAGAAAGTAGCAGTCACATGGAGATGGGATTTGGAAAGGGAGGCTGTATTTTATGCAGAAGTGTGCAAAGAGATTCTCTGATCTAACATCTGGGTGTGATTAGGAGCGCCTGCATAGAATAAGAGCGGTGATGGCTCTGTCCTTGCTTCACGGTGGAGGCTGCTGATGGGCTGATGTTGCGTGGCATTGCTCACGTTGACTAGGTATAGAGTTGTTGGTGTGAGATGTTTGCTGGCTGCAGTGACAAGCTGTGTGGAGGCAAACAGAGCATCCTTAAAAAAGGGAACTTAGAAGCTGTTGCGTATATGAGGCAGCCTGGCTGGTTTGTTTGTTCTGTAAAACAGGGATAATAATGTTGGGCATTGCCGCTCTGCTTGAGAGCTCTCTGGAGGGCTGCCCAGCAGTGTGAACCTTCTTGCTAGTTACAGTCCCTGCGTTCGTCTTTGCCTAGAAGTCCTGTTAGATCTGGCAGGATTGACTGGGTACCTGGGAGAAAGGGAAGAGCATGTGGGGGGCAGTGCTTGTACTCAAGATGTAGACTTGTTACAGACATAGACCCCTTCAGCTGGTGGGGTCAAGATGATAAGGGGTGAGACATCAATGCCCATGGGCTGCACAGCAGGGCTTTGGCCCTTTGCTTTGCCTGAAATCTCCCCATTAGCACAAGGAACTGTGACAGAACAGCGGAGCAGACAGCGTGCGAGCTGTGCTTGTCACACAAGTGTGTCTCTGTGGGACTTATCCCATTAACGTGCTGTCAGAGCCAGAGCAACTGTGATGCTGGGGCTGGCTCGGCAGCTATGATCAGACATCTGCCTTGTGGCAGGCAACATGCCCCCTTCCTGAAACAAGGCTTGGGAAAACTGGGTCAATGGAGAACTGGGAAGGAGGGAGATCTCTAAATCCTCAGGGCTTGGCATTTGAAAATGAGATTAAGCTATAATCAGGCTTGACAGCAGAGCTGAGAGAGAGAGACTTTTCACCTTAGAGCAGCTAAGATCCAGCATTTTTGAGGGAGAGAATATAAAAATTCCATTCTTGCACCTTTAATTCAGACCGAGGCTGCTCCCTTGTCCTTTAGTTTTTGTTAAAATGGAAAGAGCTGGGGGTGTTCAAGAAGAGGGAATAAGGACTTGGTTCACCTATTGCCACTGCCATGAATTGAGTATTTGCCTCTGTTTGCTCTGGCAGAGTGGGGAGTCAAAAACTTACCCACATTCTCCCAAATATCACTCTGACAGAGAACAGCTGTCTTTCTGCTTTCCCTTCTGCTGTCGAGAAGATCCAGAGATTGGCTTTCCTGGCTGCTTCCCTGGGACCATCTCCAGTGCCTCTCTCATCCCCTCTCCTCGCATTCTAGGGGTGCGTGCTAGGGTGCAGGCTCCGCGGGGCACCGTCTGTGCCCTTAGCATGGAGGATATGCCAGTTGTGATGTGATTTTTACTTCTCCGTGCTCCTGCGGATGGGGATGAGTTTGCTGCAGGTGCTTTTCTGTGAGCAGGAAGTACAGGGAGAGGGGGGAGCTGGCTGACAGCACTCAAACTCTTTTATAATGTCCTAGAAGCCTTTCTTTCACCAGCTTCTGGTGATCATAGTTATAAACCTATGAAGCTAATCTATAATTTTCTGTGGAGATTTACATCCTTGTTGGAGAATTAGAGACTTGACCCAGACTGTTTCTGTAGTTTGTCTGTGAGCTGATTCTGTAGTTTTCTGAAGTTTGTCCATGAGCATCAGCTGCTTTCACAGAGCACTCGTAAGAGACTTCCTGCATTGCACATAGACCTTGTTTGCCTTTAAGCACCGTGAGCAGGAGGGGAGAACCGTGAGCTGGAGGCCGTGATGGAGGATAATGGGTTAAACCTTTCCCTTGTCTGTTTACCCTGGGAATTGCAGCAGTAAGCCTGCTAATGCTTGCGCTGATGTTTCAAAGTATTTCAGTAAGGTCAGTGCTACCCCTGCGTTTGAACAGCTACAGTTCTGATGCTGAGAGCAAGCAGCAGGCTGTCATTTATCTCTGAAGGAAAGCCAAACTGTATGACTTACCAGGGACTTAAGTTATCATTAACTGTCAAGACATAACCAGGAACGTCTGAAAATAAAGTTTAGCTTGCCAGAAAAGAAGAGTCCTGCATTTTTGCAGGAAGTAAAATCATAGAATCATAGAAT
>NW_010237365.1:0-614 GCF_000690775.1 Eurypyga helias | reverse complement strand
TAATTCCCATTCGTGCGGGGGACGCGGTCTGCGAGCAGCTCACGAACGTGACTGTTTGTCTTCTGGGCGTTTCCCGACACGGCCACAGCTCGGTCCCTTTTGCACCCGCTGAAATCACCGACGGGGCCACTCTCGCTGGGTCCGGGCATCTTGCGCCTACGCGTATCTTTAAGCGGGCAAATCAGCGTATGGCACCGAGCGCGAATATACCCGTACCACGTGTGGCTTTGCCTAAAACACGCGCGATGCGTAAGGCAGTAACGCACCGCGGTATTTACATGAACAGCCCCGAGTGCAGAAACCCCCATCAGCCTTGGGTTTTTTTGCTACTTGAGGCAACTTCTGCAGACACTTCCCCTGCTACACCTGCCAGCCAGCCGCTTTGGGACGGGGGTGGTCATTCTCCACCAAAAAGGCAGCGTCTTGCGCTGACGGCCCCCGCGTTCTCATCTTTTTATAAGCAAATGCCCATCCTTCTACAATAACATCCTGAACCTGCAAACCATTTCTCGCCGTTCCTTGGCAGGAAGGTTAACCTGAGTTACGCGAATCTGAGACTTTTCCAGACGGGCTTCACCCCACGCAAAACTGCTGCCGCCTCGGCGGGGACGGTG
>NW_010237364.1:4060-24961 GCF_000690775.1 Eurypyga helias | reverse complement strand
CACGGGTGGAATCAGGCTTTTGTGAAAGTGCTGCAAGACCACGAAGCAAAGCAAACCTTCACCTGTATATCTCGGTGCTTCCTCGCAGGTACGTTAAAAAGCAGATTTCAGATGGGAAGAAATTCGCAACCTGCAGCTGCATTTGTCACCTGCCATTTCGTGTTTTGAAAGATCTCCTGGATCTTAGAGCAGCTCTGTGCAGAATTTTTACTGCAACGAACAGATCGTGCTCAGCTTCATATCAATAGACACGTCTCTACCGATTGTAAACCAGTTTATGGTCAAAACCTTGTAAAGGGAGTCACGTTAGGAAAAATCCCAATAACCCATTCAGCATTGCATAGTTGAATACCCACAACATTCTGTCACTGTGACTGGAATTCGAGACTCATCTGACTATAATAAAGCATCACTCTGCAGGTCTGCAGTAGGCAACGCCAGGAAAGGTAATTTTGTCTAAAGAACACTAGTTTAAATGAAAAATGAACTGAACAAAATCTCAAATACATTTTTCCCGGTGCTCTGAGGAGTTAAATCAGCATAATCCAGCAGACCTGTGTCAGTTTGCCTTGGTTGAAGGTCTGGCCAAATAGGCTTGTTCTTTCACCGATCATAGGGCAGAAAGAGATCATAATGCTGAGGGATGAATTCATGTCATGGGTATATCACTGAGGATACAGTAACAAAAGCAAAAAATCCCTAAAGATTAAAAAAAAATTGTTAAAATAGAAAAAAGGATGAAAGTAGAAGGTAGAAGGAAGCAGAGGAAGAAAAGCCTTCATGGGATATTGCTCTATTCTTAAAAACAATAACCAGCAATCAGTACAGTAAGTAAATGTTGTAAGACTGGACCTTCTCAAGTATCTGTGCAGCATGAAGACTCCTACAGGATTCAGGCAGAATTTGTCTGACAGGTTAAGAACATTTTAATACATAGTTTTTAAAATTTATTTATTCAAACTTTTCTCTAAAATGAAACCCAGAGTCTTTCAATGAACTTATTGTCTGCAGAAGGAAAGTTTAAAACCAATATGGAGTCCACAGTGCAACATTCTGGATTTCTCATGTTTACTCTGACAGTACAATTTCACGTCCTAAAAACAAAGGTACGATTACCTCATGAAACATGCTTATGCCATGCATTTGTGGAAAAAAGAAGAGCAGGAGTAAAAGTCTGTGGTTTCTTGCTGAAGGAATTTTCTTGTGGGGGAGGATGACAGGGTAGAAATTTTGACCCTCGTCCTGCAATTGGATCCATCAAGCCTGATCTCTGTGCTCCTGCACTGCTCGCTGGAGTCAGCAGAACTACATGCTAAGTGCAGGCATCTGTCCACCTGGAACTAACTGGGGATTTGGGACCTTCCAGTTTCCTGCTGTGGAGCAAGGATGAGTTCACCTCCATGTAAACTCTGGAAGAGGCGCAAGAGATGCCTGTAGGAGAAACTCGCATTTATTTTTAGACTGTCTGTTCTCTCACTCAGTCCTGCAGGAACCATGCTGCACACAGAATGCCTGCCTTTCTCCAACTACACGTACCTACCTGCTAACACCAGGCCATTGCTGCTGAAAATCAGCATCCCCCGTCTTTCTGAAGTGAGAAAAACCTTTCACACAGTTTGTAGTCTCTGTTCAGTAGCTGCTGCTCCAGTTGCAAGTCCAGTTTTGAGTTGGTTTAAATGCTGTGTCCCAAACATGACCTCTGCCGGTGTCAGGCCCATCACTGTGGAGCATGGTGGTTGCCTTGTGCCCCTCCAAAAATGCTTTATTTCTTGGCACCCTGTAAGTATACAGGAGAGGGAGGTCAATGTGCACCTGCAGCTTCATGCAACGATACTCTGGATGCACCTCTCCACCCAGAGCTACGTCTCCTGTTTGCTAGTGAGGCCGCACAGACATTCAGTGAATTCCAACAAGGTACCACCTGTACCACCTGCCCGTGCTCAACACCAGGATTCTGCAGCCCACAGGAATGAGATCCATGAGGTCAGTCACAAATCCGTGACAACTGGCAGGAGCTGAGACAGCTGTGTTGGCAAGTAAAAGTTCATGCATTCTGTAATGGACACCTGCTCTTAGCTGTGCTATTCCAGGCCAGGAGACTGACCCGCAGGCACACCAGCCGCACACCGCTCTGTTACTTTGGACGGTGACCATTGCCCTCCGTATCGTTTTGCTTGGTGTCTGCTCCAGCAGGTGTGGGCTGAGAACAGCTTTTGGTTTGAGCCCTTGGAGGGAGACAGGCAAAACTGATGGGATCCTGCATGGGGAGATACTGACTTGTCCAGCTGTGTCAGGGCACTTCTAGGCACGCTCAAAAGCAGAACTTGAAGTGTATATGGAAATACAAAATAAAAATGAAAGGACTCATGGCATTCTCGTTGCTCTGGTGTTTAGACAGCTCCTGAGCAAAGCTTTTTGAGACCTCCGTTCTGGATTGCAAGATTTTATAGTTTATGCACCTCATCTTTTGTTTAGATATGGCTGTAAACCCGTGTGTGGATACAATGCCTGGAACCACGTTGATCTTGAAAGCTGGACAAGAAAGTTCACTGCAGCCCACAGTCGCCCAGATGCTCTGGGGGAACCTACAGCCTGAGTTGTGTGACTGAGCCCACATTCAAACAAGAAGGGACCTCACAGGGGTTCCACAACAGCTGTCCCATAGGGTGAGGGTGCAACAGAGAGAGGCTGTGATTGTTAAAGTCTTTAAGAGTGGTAGGACCACACACCCCTGTCAAGGCTTCAGAAAGGTGCTATTTTCTTTAGGGACATTATCCTAGTAGTTGTTACGGCTCTTCGTGGGAGACAGTGCTTTGAATTCCATCAGGTGGGGAAGGGAACTGCATCTGATGCTTGCAGGATCTCTTAGAGATCAGTGTAAAAATAGGCACAGGTCACTATTCATATTGTCTCTGTTCTGGGATGTTCTGGTTCAAGTAGGGTGATCCAAAAATGCGTACAAGCAGAAGAAGTCTAATCTACAGACTGGACTTATTAATGTGGGAGATAATCTCAGAAATCAGACAGGATTAAGACATTATAGGCACTTTCATGGATCAGACACCTGAGCACTTTGGAAGTTTCCCAAGCAATCAAGAAGGAAAATATATCAAGAATAAATCAAGTGTTTTCTAATGATGCTGAATGTCCAGGAGCAATCATGACCTTCCACAAACATCTTGTGCATTCGCAGTTCACTCTGGTTTCAGCAAGTCTGAAAATCAGGTTTCTTGTTGGGAAACCCTAATATGGATTTTTGATCCTCGAATTTAATGGCTTTGCTATTAAACAGTGAATAGCTCTTCTATTTAAATGCATAGCAAAAGGCTAATGAATTTTGAGGGAGGAAAAAAAGGGACTGGATAAACATCTTCAATGATACTGAACTGTGTTTCAGTACCAAGGTCTTGCTGACACTTGCTTATCATGAAAATGTTTAAAGAAAAGACTCTTGGAGGTTAAAAAGCTGTTGCCTCTTAGAATTGTTGTCTGTCATCCATGGGTATTTTATGAAGACAGTGGGTATATTTCCTCATAACGTGGAGGTGACAGGTCATCACAGACGTAGTCTTCCAGCAGTTCCTCTGGCTCATCAGAGCTGTCCTCCGACCTGAAGACAGGAAGAGGAGCAGGCACAAAAGAATTTAGCAAACACACAGCATGCAGGTAACCTCAGTGCTGCATCCTGTCAGCCTTATCTGGTCAAAGCGCTTCCTAACTTCTTGAGAAAATGCTAGAAGAAGAAGTTTTACTGTGACTCAACCATTTGCTGTGTTCTTTTCACAAAGTATAAACGTGTCAGGAGTTGACCTTTGTTTTCGTGCTGCCTATGCCTGTCACACATGTTGCTGAAGACGATGGGTCAGTCAGCAGTTTTTCAAACAGACTTTGATAGATGAACTAAAAGTGGCTTGTGTTCTAGGAAGGATATAATTCTGAGCAAATCCCATAATCAGCATATTTTTCCTTGGATGAAAGAACTGTACAAAATTATTTTGTGTCTGATTAAAGCAGTTTCATATTGCTCTGTAATATCAGCTATCTTGTTTATGCCCCAAAACTAGGAAAAGAGTAAAGGCTGGAAGGTTGCTACAGCGTGAGAGGAGTGTGTTGTGACCATGCGTAAGCAGGGGGGAGAGCATCTGGTACCAAACTGATTCTTGCATTGTCACAAAAATGCTGTTTGTGTACTGACTCATGTGTTGTGATTGTGTTTGAGTGGTAGCCTCTGGCTGTACATATAATAACCTTCCGGCCAATGGTCTAAAAGTAGTAAGATAAGCATTAAAAAAAAAAACAAACGCAAACCATAGGCAGAAGCATATAAACGAATATATTCAAAAATAACAAGAGATTTAGTAGACTGAAAATTAAAAGGGTTTCATAAGTGAATTTGATTTGGATAAAAATGCTTTCTAGAAAAAGCCTGTCGCCATAGTCTTTACTCAAGAAACACTCCTAACAAAGAAAAAATATGTCTGAAGAAGGATAACACCCTGGACTAGCTTTTGTTTCCTTTGAAACCATGCATAGCACTTAAAATAGTCAGAAGCTTGTGTCCAAACACACTAAGGCATTTCAAAGATGTACCTCTGATTCCTGGTATTCTCTGCAGGATAGGTAGAATAGTTTTCATCTCCGGTAAAAGCTGGGTTATCCAAGGGGTAGGCAGAGCAGAAGTGAGCAGAGCCTGGGGTGGGAATCGGTGAGGCAGCACCGCAGCAGCTGAGCACTGGGTGAAGGTAGCCAGGACTCACAGCAATGCCTTCCTGGGCTGGGTATGGCGGAGGGATGTACTGTACCACTGTGGCACCGTGAAAAGTTATAGGCTGGTTAATGCCGGTGAAGACGAAGGACTGTCCACTAGCAGTCTGGTCGAGGTCTGATGCATTTTCCTCTCTTTCTTTACAGGACTTGCATGTAAGCATGTTAAATTTACAAACAGCAATCAGAACAAAAGTCACCCCAACAGACAGCAGAATGGGCCCCAGTAACTGAGTCCACTCAAGGTGAGTAACGCCGTCGTATTTTATCCATCCCATCACGGTGAAAGTGATTCCCACCAGTCCCAAAAACACACCTGAAAAGAGCAAAGTGGCACCGGCTTTATCCCCATCTGACACCAGGACGTCGGATCTGTTTGGCTGATAAGGAGAGACAGAAAAGACATTCAAGGAAAAATCTTCTACACCACTGTTGTTCTGCTCCATTACAGAGTATAACTTATCTTCTGTCTCGAGGGAAAAGGGGCTTGTAAGGGACCTGGCAGAGCATTTAAAGTCGAAAGTTCAGGTTAGTTATACAAGAACTTTGTGTGTGTATGGTTAACAGAGTCCATCATGTGAAAGGATAAACTTTGCTTGGAAGAATAAAGGTCTGGGAAGCGAAGCCTGAAGTGATCACTAAAGACTTCTTGAATTACCACCATCACTTCCGAAATGGCTTCACCCTTGCACGGCTGCTTATCTCTTTGTTTATGGTCCTCTTTAATTTGGCATCCACTGATACTTCCTCGCTGTGCCCATGCCAGATGGGAGAGAAGGGAAGCTTCAGCCACCGCAGCTTTTCCTAGGCCCCCTGCCAGCTGATGCATTCAACATATGGACCGCATACCTTTAGCCAACAGCAGTGTAGTGACTCTAGTTCTCCTTGGGCCACCACTCCAGCAACCCAGACCTACAGGAAAATGTGTGGCCACTGCCGGGAGTGCTTGGCAGTACTCTGAAGTGTGACATTTATAGCCATGCCTGGACCTCGGCTGCAGCTTGTTCTGCAGTTCAGAGCTTCCATGGTTTAAAAAATATCAAAGCAGGCTTTCTGATATTTTGCCAACGGAGAGCAGCGGGTGGGCGGGAGGGTAAGCAGCAACAGGGTGGTGAGTGCTGAACAGCCTGGGAGAGCTGCTGGTTGTGGGAGAAAAGTTATTTCAAGCCAGCCAAAGCTTTCCAGCTGTTTGTAGGTAGCATAAGTGGTCTGTAACTTTCCCTTATTTGTGGACAGTTTTTTTTCTTGTGGGATTTCCATTCCTTCCTCAAAGTTTATACTGAATAAAGCATACACATCCCGAACAGCACACCACTGCAGGAAATGAGAAAACATCTCCTGTAGTATTAAACCTGCTAAAGCAGAAGTACCTAGAATAATTTTTACATTGCAATGAATTGTTCTGTTGAACATATGTCCCATATATTAAACAGAGAAGTTAACTGAATGTCGAGATTTTCTGTTTCCTAACAGCTTCAGGGTAAAGCAATTGCTATTGGAGGGTTATGGCAGAACATCTTCATGTAATTCCTTAAGGAGAAGAAACCTCCAAATACTTGATTTGTTTTGACTAGCATGGCAGGGGAGAACACACAGGACAGAGATTACTCATCAGGTGGTAGAATGTATAATGCTGCTTACTGCTACAGCAGCTCTGGGAAAGCAAGCTTATCCTCAGATTTATAGGATAAAAATAGTTCTAAAACTGGAAAACTCATATTTCAGACTTCTTCAAAATCAGTACAGATGCCTTTAGTCTACTGCGCATTCATAGCACACAGTGTGACAACGTCTCACTCCTGAAAGGGGCCGCTCACTGAATTTGGTGCCTTTAGAACTGATGCTGAATGAAATCGCAGCTGTGTTTTTCTCATTTGTTAGCAGATAGACTTTGAGGACTACTAGTGCTGGGCTCCTTTAAAAAATGTCTGGGAAGTTTCCGAAGTCAGTATTATGTCTTTTCTATTAATATGAGGTTGCCAACAAATTTTCTGACAAATACACTCAAGATCAGCCCTTCCCCCAGCACCAAGTCTCGTCAGGACTCTCTGCACCACTTAGGCAAAGTGTTAAAACTTGCAGTGCAGTGGTTTCATATGATGACAACTAAATTAGAAAGTGCTGAAATACTAGATAAGCTGTCTTTTATTGGCAATTATAGCCAAACCTAAGACCTTTAACCTTATATTTAGTAAACATAATGGAATGAATTTCTGTTACTGCTGTCTGCAAGTCAGGCTTTTCCATACCATGAATCATTCTCATCACTGCTGAATCTTCCAGGCTTTCCAACATCCTTTTAAAAGCAGCACTATATCATAATAGCTGTCTAACTAATGGTATATACAGATGTAGTGTCACCTGCCCCCTCTGGTTCATGCAAGAACTCTGCAACTGCGATTTCCAACAGGATTGTGCTGGAGCACTTCCTTGGTCCTACGCAATGATCCTTAGATGCTGTCTGGAGTCAAGAGTTTTCCAAGCTGGGTCTTGCATCCTCCCATGGCTGACACTCTTTGCCTCTGGCCTAGGACATGACTTCATGGTTGTTGAGCAAGTGCACAGCAGAGCTGGAGAATACAGGTGGTTTCTTCCAAGGCTGCTTGTTACTTGAACTTGGAAAATGGGATGGAAAATACTTCCTGTTTGGTGCAGTAAAAATACACCTTTACTTGTAAACTGCTCCCTCTTTGTAAGATATAATTTCCTCTAAGCCTCCCCACATTTCTCCCATTATTTCCCCAGACAGTGGCAATGCTGCATTCAGGCAGCTGTTAAGGTTTTAAGCGATGACCGGATCACACTGATTTTTTTAAGGCCAGTACTTTGCCAACTAAGTGCATGTTCTGGGAACTCACTTAAAGATGCTGATTTATGACATGCATCCTCTTTTACCTGGAATAGCTCCTAAACAAACAAAACCAGTTTTGTCAAACCTAAGGAGTTGGTCAGACTGAGGTTTTCAGAATGGGTGCTGTTTTCAGATCTCACTACAATTTTGTTCCCACCTGCTTCAGGGACCTTACCCCCTGAACTCAAGCGCTGCTTTGCTTTCTGTTTCTCCACATAATTTTCTATCAATCACCAGGGCAGATTTCCCTGCAGTGCTTGCTGCTGGAGGCAAGGTTTCTATAAAGCTCTGCACCTCTGCAGTTCTCTAACCTGTTTAAAGAGTCATCCTAGTAAACACTGACAGGCCTTCACTTAATCATTTTCTCCTCCCCTTCTGCTATTAATTTTTTGTTCACTTTATCAGCCTGTTGTAGTGAGGTTTTTATTTTCCTTACATGCCTGTAATACAGACAGGGACTTAGTCATAGAACATGCAGAAGATGTCATATTAAAGAAAATTATACCGTGTCATTGCAGAGTGATTGGCTTTAAAAAGAGTAGATACAAACTCACTCCATAACGAAACATTCAATGGTAGGAAGATGAAGGAGCCAATGATTTGATTCAGCAAGACATTTTTCCTAGAGAAAGGTGACCGTATGTGGCATCTTTTAGAGGAAAACACGAATTACGTGTGTAAGAGCAGTACCTTAAGAACCAGGATGAGTGGGCCTTGCACCCTGGGGCCTGTACTACGACACTGCCAGCCTCAAAGCGTAAATAAGCCGCAAGAAGCAGGTTCAGCCAGCTGCCCACAACTGCATCCACCTGCAAAGTGGTTTTATATGCTCCCAGGGAATGTTGTCTTGTGAGCGGGCACACCAAATAGAAGGTATTCCCATACCTAATTATCCAGATTCATGAGCACACACCTAGATAAAGGCTGACACGTTCGTTGCAGAAATATGAAGGTATTGTCAAAAATATCTGCCTGGACACAGAAATGCCCCGTGACTTGATGATTCGGAAGAGGTAAGATGGAAAAAGAGATAGTTGGATACAGCCCCACCAACCAGAAAGGGCAAGGCTAGGGTGGATTCAGCCCAGAAAGTGCTGCTTTGCTAAAAACAGCACCATTGCAGGGCTCTCTGCAAACTCAGTTTTTCAGGTGAGCTGGCTTTCAATTTTTTTTTTTTTTAGCTGCTGGTGGTGCAGGTCTAGAGAAGAGGCATCCATTTACATTTTCATTAATGCTTCTCGTGTCCAAAGAATTGTAATGTTGCAGTTAGGAGCACAGCAGTGTCAGTGCAGGCAGCAAGGAACTTCACTTACAGAGGGTAACCCACCCGTACCTCCCACTCTGCCTGTTTGAGTAAGTGTGAATCAGTAACCGACTTGATTTGCTCCCTAGCATTTGTATGTCAAGCACTTAAACTAACCGTAGGGCAGAAAGGCGGTTATAGCACCATTAGTGTGACAGTAAAGTATCTCACTTCCTCAATAAAAATGCTATTCCGTATTATTTTAAGCTACTTTTATAGCTTTACAAGGTGTTGCTTCCTTTCTAATACAGACATTTCACCCCTACTCCCCACATCAAAAATTCCTCCCACTAATGCTGTTCACCCAGTGGTAACCTTCAGTGCTGGGGGCAGATCTGCCAGCCTTTTGCATTTTTTGACCTTGCTGAAACAGATTTTGACAACACATTAAGCAAATACTGTTGCCCTGGCTGTGTGAGCTCTTTCTGCGCTGAGCAGGTTATGGAGACGCACACAGCATGTCCACGGGGTTTTCAAGGAATGATTCTCCAAGGTAAAAATAGAAGATGCTAATACAGCTGTGCATTGGTCTTCTTCCTAAGCATTTTCTCAAAATGACACAGAAAGAAATTCTAGTTTTAATCCTCATTTTCAGAGGTGACACCTGCCTTTCCCAGGAAATTCAGGTGCTGACTCTGGAAAGTCTTGTCAGCAGCATTCTAAAGCATGCTTTCCACCAAGACTTTTTTAGAAATAATGTGATTGCACTGGAGACTCTGCAGATAGAAAAGCAAAACACAACCACCTTGGAGAAAAACACGAAGATGGTGTTTTCACTTCCAGAGGACTCAGAGTCGACATATTCCTCCTGATTTGCCTGGTCTCTTGGGTACGTCTTGGATTGAGACGAATTGAGCCCATTGCAGGCAGCATGGAAGGTTAATACCTTTGCAGTCAGCCATCAGACGAGGCTGTATTTAAAAAAAAAAAACAGATGGTGATATATTTCAAGATTTATTTTAACGTACAGCTTTTTGACGTTTAACCTTTTCAGCTAGTGTGCGTTCATTTGCAATTCGACCAACAGAACAGAGGCAATGTGGGTCTCCATTTGCATGGAATATTTTAGGTAGAATTCCCCAGCTCCTGCCCTTGCTATGGACTAGCAAGACAAATCCAGAGAGAGACAAGCTCCTTTGGCACATGCAAGGGTTTGCATGCACGAATCCTGCAGGGCGGTGGGCACTGCTAGTAAAAATCAGGTTAGAAACAAAAGCTTTTTAAAAAAAAAAAATCAAATATATGGTGAACTGTAGCTTGGATTAGAGAAGGTATTCAAGGAACAGCATCCTTGGAGAACTCACTAGGTAAAACACTTGAGAGAAAAGAAGACAAAATGCCCGCTGGCTTTTTTGTAGATCCCCTCTCTTCCTACAGGCACTTCCCATGGCAGTCATCCCAGTTTATTCCCACATCCTAAATCCCTCTCCATGCTGTGTTCACTCTTTACCCTGCATGTGCAAGCCCCTCAGCACTATCGCTGGCTAAATGTACCTCCCTCACTGGCCAGTTTATCTTCGTGTGGCTGAAGAGGGGCACACCGGAGGGAACAACGCAGAGGGGGAAATCGATGGCCAAACGCAGGAGCTCCTGAACATCTCCCTGAAGAACTCTGCAGGTGAAAGGTATGTCCAGAGAAAGAAGACCCGAGGCGATCACCTTTCCCTGGGCACAGGAGGGAATTTGAGTGCTTAATTCAAAGCTTGGCACACTGTTACAGCCAGGTTCCCCAAAATTCAGCATGCCAGGAGACAAGGTGCAGGTGAGGTGCCCGAGCACGTAGGTGCTCAGTGACTGAGCTGATCAAGACAGAGATCTTGCTCTGCTCTCAAGATGTTTTAATGCTGTCAAGACCATCATGCTGAACCCAGCCCGAACAGCAGCTCTGCCACCTTCTGTTTCTGGGCACAGAATCACGTCAGTTCTCAAAGAGGGCTCGGAGCAAGTCGTAAAGCATCAAAGGTCAGCAGCAACTCGGTTCCCGCTAATCATACCTACCTACTACAAGCAAATCCTTCCGTTCAGGAATGGGTGCAAACACTCACAAAGTAGAACGAGAACCTGTTGTCACTCCATCCTGAAAGCAGGCAGCCTCCGCCAACTTAGGGGCTGCAGGGGGACAGAGGAGCTCAAAGGGTTGTGCTTCTTAAGGGTCTGTCAAGTGCTGTGTCAGCGAAGAACATCTGTTGCAGATGTTTGGAACTGCCTCTCCTGCATTTGCTGATACAAAAGGCCTGCACCTGGAAGATACCACGGCAGAGCGGCGCTCACACTTACAGAACAAGCACCTCCTGTATAAACCACGAATGATGGCATGGGACAGCAGCATAACGTCCCTGAAATCAGTCATTACCACAGTTAACCTGTTAGCCTATTAGCTATTCTCAGTGTTGCCCTGGGGCTCTGCACTGCTGGCTAAAACTGATTTTCATAGGGATTATACTTACATAAGGACCAAGCAGGTTCTAAATTAAGCTATGGACTGTTTGTTACCAGGCAGATTAAAAAATAACCATTTAAGTTCTCCATAGCATATCTGGTCCCAGTCTCAAACGCTCCTATTTGCAATGCTCTCGGGGCAAAGTCAGTGACTTTGCAAACAAGTATTTTCCACAAAAGTCATATGAAAACAGAAACAAAAACACTTCCTAATTATTTCTTTTTTTCAAGCTCCAAACAGATTTAATTAAAACAAGCAAAAAAAGTTGGTGTCTCCTTAGCACTTCCATTATATAAAGAACTAAAAATGGAAACTGAAGCTGTAACAGAACAAGATGAGCATTTAACATTCTTGCGGTGAGCTGAATCCCTTCAGGCTACTTTCTCAGAAGCCCAGCATTATCTAGTATTTCTTGAAACCCAAATTCATCATTTATGCTTTTCTGATGAAAAATTAGACACAGCCAACATTATTGCTTTTATTACAAAATGTAAATAAATTCAAAAATTGTAAATCTGAGTGTACAATTTAATTTAAAAACTGTGACCGACTCTATGAGCTGGTGTCAGATGTGGCTAAGGAAACAGAGGAAGAAGATGAAGATGGAGAATATTCGTTACTTGTGACTGACACTTTTTCTTCGTATTTTGGAGGTGATTCAGAGGAGAGGTATAGCATCAGTAAAATATCTGAAGGTGAGCTGCTTCCAGAAATTGTATATATGGTTTCATAGTCTCTAACAGCAACTGTTCTTTCATCATCTGTAAGCTGTGCTCTGTAAAACACATAACTACATATTAGCGTAATTCATTTCTCTACAGTGAGTGAAATTCCATTTGACTTACATAAACGCAGATGTATGCACACCCTCCCCAAACGTCCCTGAAGCAAAGACCTTGCATAAGCATTAGGATTTCATTCTGTGGGCTACATTATGACTCATACATAAATTCTATTACTCCACAGGGGAAGGGCAAAGAAGCTCCCTTCTAACCTCTCACATCACCAGTCACAGCCTGGCTTAGGGATATTAGCTGCTTCTGGCAGCAATAGCTATCTCACAGTCGCACTAAATCTTCTGATCCTTAGCTCCTAATGTTATCTTCCCTTTTGTAGCCTCTCACATACACATTGTCCCCTTCCCTCGTGAAAGACAGCAAGTAGGCTTAGAATTGCATCGCAAAAATCACAATCCTTAGCCATTTGAGTTCCTACGGGTAAGGCAACCTGAAAATTTTATTAAACTTTCCAGCAACCCATGACAGACGTAAGGAGTAGCGTTCCTGCCCAGAGCTGGAGAAACGGAAGCAACTGGACACAACCAGACTGCTAAATTCCCAGTGGCAGTCAGGGAGGGCAGCCAAGTATTCACTGTCCTCCTCTGACCATCATAACTGGATCCCAATCAGTTGCACCCACACAGTTCTGGTACCCTGCTCATCTTGCCCTGGAGTTGGCACTCAATATTTTGCTTCAGCTGCTGAATGAGGAACTCCTCGTTACTCACTCCCAGAGCCGACTCCTCCTTTCATGCATACATCTGTACCCCCACCAATGCTGTGTGAGGACCAGGAATACAAAGCACAGTCACCCCATCTTCAGTGCAGTTACTGGTGTGCAAGGGTGTGTGTTTAAAGGAGGGAGAAGAAAACATACCACAAGACAAATGCTGAAGCGCTGCATGAGAGACTGAAGGAAAAAACCCAACCATTTCTGGGATCATACCATGACTCAGCTTCCTACAAGCTCTCTCATCCAGCACAGCCTCTACCACAGACCTTGCTGACAGAACATGGTGCAATGGACTGAAGAGCTAAATCACATTTGCTTAGTAACCACCCACATATTAAATGGGTACTTCCTTCCAGCTTTGGGATCTTCAACCATGACACTATGTTAGGAGGAATGAGGCCACTGCTTCTCCTCTACCTAAGGGCTTGGGAACCAATGTGCACAAGTCAAGATGCCATGGCTGCTACCAGGCACTGAGCTGTGGGACAGCAACAGCTAAAGCAGCCACAGAACACCAAAGCAGGAGGTCAGGGTTTCTGCAACCAAGGTTGAAGTGTTTTGCACACTCCACTAGAAACTGCTCCAACAAGCTGGGCTACAAACTGCCTCTTTGTGTACACATGTTCACAAGACAGAGAAGTCTAAACAGGCAGTCAATGATGACTGAGCTGATGGGATCACACACAAAGTTTGGAGCACCAGAACTGGACATTCATGGTTGAGACAGTTGATTCAAATGCAGGGATTTTTGCAGGAGAATGCTTGAAGGAAAGAGGGGTCACCTGGTACATGTACCAGCAGGGAGAGCCCACAGGAAGTCTGAGGAGTTAGCTGCTTTTGCCATTCCCCACCATCCTTTGTTTTCCCTTTTTCAGTGCAGGACATGCTGCTTACATTCTTTCATACCCTTTGATAATCCACACGTTTTACCAAGCACATGGGCAGGCAGCCCACATCCGCACTCAGGGCCTGAAATTACAGGGTAGAGAGGACTTGTGGTCCTCTGCTAACACTGTACTTACAGAGAGGTTGTACAAGACAGGTTGTACAAGAGTCACTCTGTCTCTCAGCTGCTTATAAAGCTACAGCAGTGTAGAGTGTTCCTATATCTCTCCCAGTTATCCACTCCAGCCTGGTCTTCTACAGGTATTTAAACTGAGACATTTTTTTGAGGGTGCCCTTGGACCATGTCTGAACCAGCCATCTCAGTGCTACCAGAGGTCCAGGTTCACACTCAGGGCAAGTAATTTCTCCACACACATCCATTTGCTTTGTACATACAGGTGGGATGTATATGCCAGAAGGGAGTTGCAGCACAACTGCCTAATTCCCACACTAGCAGCAGCTGGTAGGAGACACTTTCCAGCTGTGGACACCTTCACTCAGCCCAATAAGAACACAGAGACTTCATGTAAATTCCTTCTTTCAGCAGCAGGAGTTTATTTTCTCTCCGTGCTCTAGGTGTCTTCTGATTGCATCAGTATAGCTTTGAGAGCTGACATATTTCACTTGCAATCTGGGAACAGGCTAAGACTTTCATCCCCGCAGCGACCCTTGTCATCCTGAATTGGCAGGTGTTTAGGACACTGAGTAATCAACAGATTCTCACCAGCATTTTACAAGTAGTCATCTCTCTGAAACAATTTAAGCAGAAAACCAGCAGACAATGAATTACATGTGTAGCTAGGGGTTTAGCAGGCATTGAATCCCTAAGCACAAGTCATCAATCTCAACCTGGAGCTCAGTCAGTGGGAACCAAACACTGAGGGTCTCCCCTTCCCTAGGTGCTTAGTAGATGATTTTTTTTTTTTTTTTGTTTGGGAGCCTGTCCCACTGTGCACTAGTAGCACAGAGAAGAGAGCATGGTTTTTGGTAGAGTTGTTTATTCTATGATAAAAAAAAAAAAGGGTGTTTCTAAGAAAAGGCAGAAGGAGTCTGGCTTGCAGTAGTAACAGCAGCAGGAGGAAGCACCTGCTGTCTCCAACAAAGACAGGGAGGAAGTATTTGAAGGAGGGCACTAGGAAATGGAAGACAGTATGAGTTGATGGCAACTGACTGGAGAACAGAGCGCCTCATAGCGGTGCTGCGTCTCAAGAATCCACCAGGTGTACTTCAAATGCTGACTAAAAAAACCCACAGACATGGCTGCACACTGTGGTAACAACAGGCACCACTGCTAACGCAAGTATCCTCCTCCTGTAGCATTCAGGTCTCTGGGAAGGAAGAGGGTTCATGCTTGCTTGCTTCAAAAGCAAGATTAGCACCAGCGTTTTGAAGAAGTACTGACATCTGGCACACCTCTGGTAGGAACGCACTGCCTCACGTGAGCGGAGAAGTCTGGAGTATAGTGGAAAGCTATTAACGCAATGACCCCACAACTACTACGGCTGGACACAGCCAGGCAGGCTGGGGCTCTTGCTGCAGTGATGGTATTTAGGATGCTGCAGGTACAGTCTTGTAAACTAAAGTCATCCACTGAAAACGCCTCACACCACCTAGTGACTCATAGATCAAAACCAACCTGACACAGGACCTTCCAAAAGGTAAAGCCAAGTCAATTCTGGATCATTAAGGGCTTGAAAATAAGTTGGCGGTTCCACACGTGACACCTCGCGCTCCTGGCCAGATCTAGTTCTGGCTTCTCGTATGTGGCCCTTGCAGAGACCTCTTTCACCTTCCTGTCAGCAGCCTACTGATGGTAACTCACGGGGCATAAGTAAGCCTGCAATTTCTTGTGGTGCCGACAACCCTAGTCAGTGGGCAGCTTGAGCTTGGTGGTGGCAGCATCCAGCAACTCAGCTGTACTCAGTGTATGGAAGAGTGGCTACATGGGTAAGGTACAACATTTTGAAATGAAGCTGGCACTGCAACCTCCCTTTTAAGCTCCCTGGAGCCTCCTGCTCTTCTCCTGCAGCATCAAGGTATCTTTTTATCTCAACACACCACCACAGCAGGAACAAGGCAGACCAGCAGGGCAGGTCTCACTTCCTCAAGGCAGTGCGATAAGAGTCACAGGGAGAACATAACACACTAAAGTGGCATTTCCAGAGTCACAGGGCCTGTGGATAGGTGTCATGAAGGACTTACTGCACTGGTTCTACAGAGGCTTTCTAAAAATCATGGAATTGTTTGGGTTGGAAGGGACCTTAAAGACCATCTAGTTCCAACCCCCCTACCATGGGCAGGGACACCTTCCACTAGACCAGGTTGCTCAAATTCCCATCCAACATCTGAACGCTTCCAGGGAGGAGGCATCCACAATTTCTCTGGGCAGCATGGATATCATGTCACTGGGGCACTGCTGTCAGGGGCACCTTCTCTTGGACAATCTGCGGAAGGAAACTAGTCTAAATAAATTTCAACAAGGCCACTGATTTAAGGCTTTGTTTTCACCAAGTTCTTCTCAGCCACAATAATAAACTGGTAAGAATTTAACCCTCATGAGGGACACCCTGTGGTTTCAGATTCCCCTTTTACACTAGGATATTTTAATGTCATTTCAAGTAAAGTATCTGAAGTAAGTCAAGTGATGCACTAGAAAACTTTGTAGTGCCTGGCACAGTTAATTTATTGTGGTTATTTAAGAACATGGCCTTGGATCCCTGAGAAGCATCTCAGGTTTCCAGAGACCGAGATGTAAACAGTCTTACCCATCACTGAAGATAGAGTGGTATGGTGGAGGGTTTTCATTTGTAGGCAAAACACTTGGCATAAGACATCGTCTCATGGTTGGTGACACAGGGTCAGCAAAATAAGGAGGTGGTGGAGGTGGGAATACCATTACAGCATCACCTAGGGAAAAAAATACCAGTTACTACCTTGCAAAAACTGAGCACCACTATTTATTCTAACTGTATCCTAGAATATTTCCTGTCTTTGGAATTAGAGTATTTGTACTCATCTACCTTTTAAGATAAAGGGCAGTGATACCACATACAGAACTGTTAAAATTTTGGGCTATTAGAGCAAATCAGAGGTAGGTTCAAAACCAAAATTATCCCAAAATAAAGATCCAGCATATGCATAAATGGAAGATTTCATTTAGAAAATACAGCTGGGGAAAAGGAATTCTCCATCCAGCTAAGAGACGCTGTTTGCTGTCTTCAGAAATTGGAAGTGCAAAGCACACAGTTACTGTTGGCTCACCTTAAGGCTAGGCAAGTGTTTAGTTTTCCTCAAATATCTAAAATAGGACAGTTCAAGTTTCTCACATCTACTGCAGTCTTATAACAATAGTATTCAAATCATTAGCCGTCCCAATGACTGACTGTGTGCCTTGACAGTTTCCCTACTAAATTACTCCTAGCTGAAGGCACACTACTAACATTAGTACCATGATGCTATTGATATGTAATTCACTATTAAGTGTACTGTGCAGCAGATCTGAAACTTTCAGCTTTGTAATTCAGCAGTTCCAATTTTTAATTTTTTTTGTTAATCAGAAAGTTCGTATCAGTCACTGAGCTTGCATAATTTATATAAACATTCACAGCTGCCTGCCACCTTTTTCCCCCTTGGTAATTTGTGTTCAGGGACAGGTAACATTAAAAATGTTGAGTGATGTGGGGTGTGCTTTCTAGCCGATCACTGTTGTAGCGTGTCACAGTGCCAACCTGATCTCAGCCTTCTGCCTTCCTGTCTCACCTTTCCTGATGGAAGTATAAAAGGAACCCACTAATTTTGCTTTCCTGCCTTTAAAGACAATCTGAATTCCTTTCTGTTTTCTCCTGGTGTCTGGAAAACAGATTTTAACTCTCGTGTTTCCTGAGGATCATCAGGTTGCAGGTCTGTACGTTGGTTTGACAGGCAGAAGAAAAAAAAAAAAAATTTGCATAATGAATCAAGTCCCTCCAGTCAGATGATACTCAAGCAATACTATGATTGACTCATTAATCCTTTCTGAGAGCTAGAAAGTTCATGGGGTATTAAAAGCAATGCTATATGGAGGGGAACATTCCCTGCTAACACCACAGTTACTCAAATACTGTGCAATTAACAGAAGCGTCTTGCAATTACATCTCTGACTGATGGAAGCTGTAGCCACGATTAAAAAACTAAAACCAATACACTGCTTATGAATCAATTTCTCCTGTTCAAGGGGTCAGAGCTTAGGGCTAAAATAAATCTTAAATATGGTCACAAGTCATTAGACCTGTGATTTGCAGTGTCAGCTACACCCTTTGGGAAAGGAAGTGGGATTGGAAGAATTTGTGTCAGATTTGAGGCTTTGTTTTGCAGTCAGACCTTTCTTTTTATGCCAAAGGAGAGTTGTTGTCTTTCTCTCAGAAACAACTGAACTAACCATACCAAAAACATAAAAGACAAAGCAACATTTTTCCGTTTTGGCTGGTATGACATGCCAGAACTGACATGCTTAGAGCTCAGATGACTAATATTGAGGTAAATCATTAGTGGAAGAAAAACCCAACTAACCCTCAAGTGTAAAGTTCACATATTATTTACCTACCTACTGTAACCTGAAAAGATTCAGGGCTCTGAGGATGTTCTTCACTTTCACAAGATTCTTGGTTGAGATTTAAGTTCTGTTTCTTTTTAACATGAGCTATCACAAAGAAACACAACCCAGTGAGCACAATCAAAGGTCCCATGATTTGAAGTGACAGGAATCCACAGCCCTGGAGGTCCACATCAGAGCTGCCGGTGTGGTTGAGCTGTATGCTGTACCAGCCAGAGCTGCAGCCAGGAACCCAAATGCCCAGGATGCTAATTAGCATTCCACTCGTTAAAAACAGGAATCCAAATATGAGAAACTGAGCAAACTGACAGCTCCCGCGACAAAAAACAAGGCTGTACACCTGCTCATTTTGCAATTGTCTTTGTCTTATATACAGCCTGGCCCTTGATCGTGCCAGTAAAATACAGATCAGTCCACTTACAGCCAGCACAGGCCCAGCAGCCTTAAGGACCTCGTTACAGTCACTGAAGGTTCCAGATGGGCACGACTGGAGAATAAAGACTGAAAGCAGGAATCCAGCGCAGATCAACACAGCTCCAAAAACAAAAAGGAAAAAAATAAGTTTCCCATGTTGTCCATTATTTCCTTCACCTCCTGGTGCAGGAACAGCCACTGGATACATTACAACAGAATCTCCTCAAGCAGATGAGTTGGTTGTTTTGGGGGTTTTTTGTTTGTGGGTTTTTTTTTTTTTTCCTGTTAGCATTAAGTGGCAGAAAACTACAGTAGATCTGTGAACATGAAAATACATGAATCAAAAGAAAAGAAAAACCAGTAGGACTAGCTACATTACAATATTTATGCATTTGCTACTCAGCCAATATTGTATACTCTCAGTGTATTTTCTGTTTTGTAGTACTTCCGTTATAGATTAACGGGCCTAATCAAGTTTGCTGCCATTGAATGCTGATGAACAGCCAGAACTTGCTTTACAGTTAGACTGAAAGCAACTGCCATTGCTGTTGCACAGCTAAATGAATTGTTTCTTTATATACAGTGTCTTATGACTAAAGGGACACTATTTTCAAATGTTGAATCTTGGGAACAAAGACAGGCTAGCTTCCCCTTGAAAAGAGAAAGCTAGGGGAAATTTCTGCAGCAAATGGCAGGAAGTGACAGCTCTTGAGAGAAAGAACCTTAATGCAAATAAGTATTGATGACTATTGGACTTCTTAATCAAGTAAAACTTCCAATACATACCTTTCCAAAGCATCTAAATCTCGCTTCTCCTTCCACAGGCAATAAAGATTTCTCCGTTTCTCTCCTTAAATCAGCTTCCTGTACTACACAGCTGCAAGAACAAGTACTCAAAAGATTTTTGGTTCCGTTCTGAAAAGACAAAGAAAAGCTGTACTAAAGACCACATACTTCAAGTCTCACTGATTCCATAGTTAGGAGCTGGTAAGCATACTGCTCCCACACTTCCTTTCAACTTGCTCTACTCCCGAATCCTTTGTCTGTGCTCCATGAAAACTTTAAAAAGAAATATAAACAAAGATGGCTTCCAGAAGGCTTGTGAGCCAAGAGGAGTCTAGACTCAGAAGTAAAACAGAAGAAAACAAACTACTGCTAAGGCTGGTAACAGTCCACATGGCAGTATGGTTGACAAATCTGCTGGATGTGAACAAACAGGGACAGGAAAATCCTGACCGAAACTTCGGACAGAGTGCTGTTCAGTGAGCTCTAGGGGCAGAAAAAAAAAAACAAAACAACCCACCCCCAAAAAAAAACCACAGCCACAAACACAACCCAAAACATGTTTCTGCCATTACCCACAAGGAAGTTTGTGCTGCTTTGACCTTCAGATGAGGTCACCTGTGCTCCCTACCACAGAGACTAGCAACCATGGAGTTCTCGGTCCAAGTGGTTACCATCCACCAAAGGCCAGCCTGAAACCCAGGGGAATTTCAGACCGTGGAAAATCAAAAGGCTGGATGGACAATGAGAAAGCTGCCCCCTACCAAATGTAGGGCCAGGTTCATATTGCAGTGTTTTAACACTGCCTTTCCCTCTCACCAGCAGTCTGCCATTACAGACAACTTCATGTATGACCTGGATATATCTGGAAGGATACAGAGGGATTGGAGGAGTGTGCCACAGATGGAAGCAGGGATTGGCTTAGTTACTGCTGTTTGTTAGTTAACCTTCAGCCTTTCCTCTACCAGCTTCCACTGCCCTACTAATCTACTAATTCAGATGACTGAACTAATTCCCCTTCCACATCTACTAATTCAGATGACTGAAGCTAAAAGTCAAGTTAGATTGACTCCTCCTTACATATGCCTCAACAGCAGTTATTCCACAAGAAAAACAAAGCATTATGTGATTCCTGGAAGCAAACTGTTGAACATGTGTCAGCCACAACAAGCCCCACATCACTCCCCAGTAACTGCAGTGCCCCACTGGGATGAAAACAAAACACAACCATAAAACCCACTAGTCGCTCAAGTACGTAATTATCCTTCTGCAGTGCAAGGCAATCTATCGAGTCACTCGGCCGCTTGTAAGAGTAAGACCCAATTAAAGAATCGTCTGAGCAGATACAGGAATGATGA
>NW_010237364.1:0-4029 GCF_000690775.1 Eurypyga helias | reverse complement strand
TTTTTACTGCTGAACCTCAAACCTGGCCCCCAGCAGCACAGGAGAAGGCAGAGAGCAGCATGCACAATAAACACAAGACTCCATGGGCAAGGAAGCAGGCTGCACCACACAGCAAGAAGGCCACTGGGGAAAGCAACAAAATCTCCCAGCTGGCTATCTCAAACAGCCAAACTGAGGGACCTCCCTTAATGCATCCCGTTGCTGTGGTCCCTTAATTTGTAAACTATGCCTGCTAAGTGTTTCTTGACTGTTCTGAATTCGGTCTATCCCTCTGCAAAGACTGGTTTGAAAAACTGCCAACTGGTGGCTCCCTTGGCAGCAGGGCCAGAGCTTCATTATGGGGAAAAAAAAAAAAAATTGTTATAAAGAGCACTAAAGATCTCAAGAAATTCTGACAGATTTGAAACTGAAGATGTTCAGCCAAGCACACTTTGAATACTGCAAGAGCCAGAGGCGGCTTGAAGGCTCTACTCCTGAGCAGAGAAAATGGATTACGTTGGTCACTCCTTCCCCAATTTCACTGATCTTCCCTAAATTAATAAAATTGTTCCTCATAGCTCCATATGCTCCTTCATGTCTTGAAGTTTTCCCCCATTTTCATACTTGATCTGAGGTGGCTCAGATTTACTGACCTACCAACAAATGCATACTGAGGAAAAGGCTTCTGAAAAACACAAAGAAAAAAAACCCAACAAAACAAAACCTCAAAAAACCAAACAAAACCCAAAACTCAGCAGAGCCCAGTTTCAGATGCAACTGTCTTGAGATATTTTCTGCTGAAGCACATTAACCATTGTAACAGCAATACACTATAATTAGAGAGAACTTTGAATCCTTTCTTCACAGTTCCCTCTAGGGAAGGGAACATGGACATAAGTACAAGTAAATTAGGACAAAATGAAATAATGTGACGAACAAAAAAATTCAAACAATTAGCCCTTAAAAAGAAAAATCCAGAGATTTGTTCTCATTACTCCAACACAGCGCCTGCTTCTCTTCCACCAATCTTCTCGTTATGAGATTAAGTTAAAACACACATTAGAAATGAAGCATGTGCATATTTTCTTAATTCTTTCAGGCCACAAAAGAAGGAGCATTCTGAACAGCCTGTTGTGGCTTTGAAGATGAAAGCCACAGATTTTATGCTGCAAAATCCAAGGGAGGACTAATTTTCACTTTTGCGACCACCAAATTTTAATAGAAAACCCAATGCAAGATTAAGCTTTATTTATTGTGTCTCAAGAAAAAAAGTATTTTAAGAAAGAAGCAAGCCTGATATTGACTACGTGCATGAAATACTTCCACTAGATCAGATATCTCCACAAGCATATTGACATAAGGGAATTGACATTCTCTTTATGTTGACCCCAAGTCCAAGAGCAGACATGGAAATACTAGATCAGAAACTGCTTGAACAAAATCCAGTAGTGCGGAGGCAGTTAAGTATGAGGGAAGAGGGAACTGGAAACAAAGCCTGTAAAGGAAGTCTGGTTATGAGCTTAATCTAAATGATGTAGTGCTTTACCTTTTTGTAAGTCTGGCCCATGCCAGGTACGTATAACAGGAAATAACATCATAATTTTTTGTCATTTTTCTGTGTGACACTTGAATTACAACTTTCACATTATGGACAACTCCAAGGATTTTAAAATACGAGTTTTAATGATGAAACTGGGACTTCATGCTTTCTGTTTGAACCCTCAGAGTTCATACAGTCCAACATTTCCACTGCTAATACCAGGGCTATAAATTTACTCCCCCTTACTCATACGAAATTCGATAGCCTCATGCAGTCATATGAATTCAGGAACTGAGGATTAAAAGAGAAAAGCACTGGAAGAACTAAAACACCGCTGCCCCTCTATTTTATGTTTCCCAGAGCAGGCTCTGTTCCTGCTCTTTCGTTTGCAAAAGCAGCCAAATAATGTCATGCAGTAGGATCAGGCCTAGCCTGTGTTATTTCAAGAACTGCAATATCCTGTCAGCTGTAGTCCACAACGGGAACGCCACTGGAAGTCACAAGCCATCCTTTTCAAGGGTTTTCTATTTAAGTATTTTCACCTATACTTCCAATTTTTTGAACTGCTACCGTAAAGTTCCCACTGACATTGTGCAATGTTTTTGTCTTCCCAGGTTTCAAACTGAACCATGACTCCTGATAAAGCTACCTGGAAGGAAAAGTCCTCTCAACTTCATTCAGTTTAACTTCCATGTCAAAACACGAATGTCTCTCCACTTCCTGTATCTAATTTCCCACTCCATTCACATCTGCCTCTGTACCGATGCCATTTTCTGTGCTTTATCATATCAGTTTTCCCCCTGGATTGCACTCCTGACATTCAGCGGAAGCACCCATCCATGAGCACAGCTGGTTAAACTAAAGTAAGTTGGAGTTCGACACCTTCATCCCGACACTCTTCCCTCCCTGTGGTGTTTTTAATCACTCATATGAAGAGCTGCAGGGAAATGCCTAACAGGATGTACTTTCAGTTTTCTACTTTTAAGCAGCATTAACACTACACACACTAACAAGTTCTGAGATGCAAAATATATCCAGTTTGACCTCTTGTGTATGCAGTTTCTAATTGGTGCCCGACAGCGCTCTCATCTCATGGAGCAAGCAACTCTGATAACCCAGGAGGAGGATTTCCAAGGTTAAGATGCTGTGTGAAAAGATCCCTGAGGAGGGAGCAGATGCCACAGAAAAACTCTGCCCATACAAGTTCAACAAAATGATTGTCTCAGCTCACAGTGTAATGCTATGCTGTTATTTACGACCATCACAGGTGGGGCAGGAGACAATCTCTGGAGAAGTGCTGGAAAGCAGCTGCAGTAGGAATTTCCAGAAAATGGGATGAACCCTGCCAGTGTCCAGACACATGTGCACCAGGGATCCTTCCTGCCAGCAAAGTCAGGGATTCTGACCTGTGCCAGACAGAACTGCACTCTGTGAAGAAGCTGCCAACTACTACCCCTGTGGGCTGCAAGAGAAAAACAGCTAGAGTAAAAGTGGTTCACAAATGTTCCCCACTTTGGCAGGGAGGAGAGTCCTGACGCCACTGATGGATAGAGATCCTAGAAGGGTGTCTGGACACAGAGGAGCTTGCAAAGCAAAGCTTAGATGACATGCAGGCAATTAGGGCAGCACGTACATTCCATGACAGGCTCTGAAGGGTCCCATGCGTGTGGGTGGGATGCTTTTCACATGACACACAAGAGCTGAAGACACACTTAAAATCAGAGCTGACTTTCTTTAGACAGTTAACACAAGAGAAGACCATTTCTGGTAAGTTCTGGAAAGGTCTGTCCAACGGCGCCGATGTGCCTCAAAGTGACAAAAGGCACAGGCAAAGAAACTTAGAGATCTTTAAGAGGATACAACTGTGACAATGAGGAAGATGTAGGAATCCAAGAGCTGCCTAAAACCATCCAGTCCCAGTTTCCTGAGGTTAGCCTGGCACACTAAACCCCAGCCAACTCACAGACAAGCAATAAAGCTACTCCATCTGGGAAAAGCAGCATCCTATGGGAATCCCATCCCCCCTGCTCATGCACTAGTCCCTCATGCTTTCCCTTCAGCCACTATGTCTTCTAAGTCACACTATGGTCTTCAACAGGATGGGCCATGCCCTGAAAGCACAGCTCCGGAGCATCGTGCTGGCACAAGGCGCAAGGCAGGGCAGCCTGTCCACCACCTCTGCGCGAGGGCGCAGCACAAGGCCCGCACAGGGCCAGCACATCACCCCAGTGACAGCCCTCTCACCAGGACCCTCCCAGCCACACCCCAGCCCCCCCCCAGCCACAGGCCACCAGCAGCAAGTGGAGCATTATATGCCAGCAGAATTTGAAAAAGCCCCTTCAGAGACATCCCATCCTCCTACAGGGATAGCATAAGGGTCACTGCAGGGAAGCAGTGCAGGGAGTGGGGGGATCTCCAGGAATGAGATAAAAAGGTTTTTCTTACCCCAGGACATTTATGGCCAGGAGAAGCGACACGCAGGGGCACAGCCCTAGCCCTCACCCTCATGG
>NW_010237363.1:37831-52323 GCF_000690775.1 Eurypyga helias | reverse complement strand
CCACCCCCCCTCCCCTTGTTATGAAATTCTGATAATAAAAGCTTTGAAATAGGACCTTTAAACTGTATGTTTGGTTTGTTTTTTGTGACCTGACCAGACAAGGGAAATTCTCTGGTTTTGTATTTCTGGTGGGCATACCCTTAATATAGGTTAGGCATTAGCTTTCTATATTCCATAAAGTTTGCGTTCACCTGTGAAAAAAAGCACCACGTAGGCCTCACCAAAACCTGCGCTCAGATTAAAAACTAAGTTTGCGCTTCATTACAGATACAATCACATTTTTCCTAAACTGTCACAAATCACCCAATGAAAAATTATCTCCTCTTTTCTTATCTTTAATGGCTCACGCATGCAATGCGCTCCTTTTTCCTTTAGAAGAGTGAGTAGACCCAGAATCTGCTAAAAACAATAGATGCTGACATTTGCTGTGATTCCGTCGCTGGGAGCGGGAGGCAGGCCCTGCCTTTAGAGGGGTCAGTGGCAGCATCTGCACCGACGCCGGGGGCATGGGAGGACTGCGGAGCCGTTGTCGGCTGGGAGTGCAAAGGCAAGGCAGAGTCTGTGAACAGGGTCCAGTGTTCCTGGACTTTGAGGAAATGTTTAATGTCGAGGCATGTTTTATGTCAATCAAACACATAAAACACTGTTACTGTTACTGGGACTGCATAAGCCCATAAAGATGCACTTTTAAACCTTTAAAAGTAAGGTACCGTAATTACATCTAATAGAACCCTCCGGGTCCCTGGGGTGTCTTTCCTGCTTTTAAGATACCCAAGGTGGATGAGGTAAAGGAGAAAAAAACCCTTCCTTAAAGCTCTGAGGGCAGAAAAATGCAAACGCTGTCCAATTCCGCGCGCAACATCTCTCAAGCCTTGATTTATTGGCTTTAATAACTGTGGGATCTCTCTCCGCTTTTTGGCTAGAGAAATTGAAGCCATGAGGTTGTGAGAATGTCTTTCTTCCAGAATAATCTGCTCTAGTGCCAGTCATTGGGGAAAGCCAGCAGGCTCGCTTTATTTGAGCTGCGTGATGCTCTTTTTAAACTTGTTTTAAATCCGTCTTCATCCTAAAGCAGCCTCTTTCCCCCCCTCCAAAAAAAAAAAAAGTAAAAAAAAGTGGGGGGTGGGGCTTATTCTGGGAAGCAAAAGGCTTGCCTTTGCCTTACAAAAAGGTGTGACTGACTCCACTGCGACCAAGGTCACATTTTATGATGCAGCCATGCTGGTTCTCGAGCGAAGACAGGCTGAGCTTTGGGCTACCACGCTCGCTCCCCGAGGAACTGCGGGTCAGTCACTGTCCTGGTTTTCTGCTGGAAATAACAATGGCTCCTATCAAAGGAGTAAATGAAAAAAGGAATTATGCATCTGAAATCAGGCAGATGTGCAAGCCATGGATTAAAATCAGAATGCTGAAGCTGATAATGTCCGCTGCCTTTCAGCATCCCCCCAGCACCGCTTCCTTTGAGGCAGAAGCTCCCAGTTTCATCCCTGATGCAGGACACGGCCCCCCACCTCCTGTCCAGGGAGTGAGATGGAGGGTTATGCCCTGTGGCAGCTCCTGCCATCTGATTTCGATCTGCTGCCACATGTCCCGAGAGCAGGAGCGTCTCCAGCCACATGCGAGGTGCAGGAGAAGGAGAGGGCTGGGACAGCCGTCCATCCCTTGCACGCCAGGGCACGGGGTTGGATCCTCCAGCAACATTTCTCAGCTGCTGGGGTTTGCTCCCAACTGGACTTGCTAAATCCCATGCTGAGTTTTTGCATTGGCAGAGAAATTTGGATGTTTTTCCAGAAGCACGGGAAGTAAAAATTTGACAGTGCAGCATAGTGCAGTCACTGGAGAAACCGGATTTTTTTCCAGGTGTATTTTTAAAGTGAAACAAGCCTCAGAGGTCAGAGCAGCATGTTTTGAAATTCCCTATCAAGTGTAACTGGCAGGGGCTCATGGACCAGCTCCACAGCCTGCACAAAGCTTTCCAAAGTCTTTTCCAGTGTGGGCAATTAGCATTCATTGGGAATTTTTCAACAAAACACCCCTTCGTTAGAAAATACCGGTTCATTGGCTGAGATATTTTCATGAAAACAAGGGTTTCTGAGGTCTGACATGAAAGTTCTGGGCAAACCAAGAGAGCACATCCCAAAAAAACTTGCTATTCAGGGCATTCCAACCTGAATTGGATAGAGCCAAGCCTGGAAACTGTATTTTTCATATTACAGGTGAATTTCCAAACACCAGGCTGTTGTGAGACAGATGTTGGCTTCTTTTTTATGGGAAAACATAGTTGGTGGGTCTGAGTGTTTCACTCATTACCATTCAATAAACCTGGGGCTTCACAAGCGAGAAAACTTTCTTACCCAGTACTCTAATGAACAGCTTGAAAAACATTCATTAAAAAAAGAAAAGGTCTAATTCTCATATCGCATGTGTGCAACTGTTTATTTATATGTATGAATAACTGTTAATAAGGGAGAGAAGAGAGGTAATGAATCCTGGACCAGCTATACATCATTTTAGGAGCAGCAAATTGAATGAAAAGAAAAAGCCAGGAAATTCCAAGCTGAGGTTCCCAGTTGAAAGTACATCTGTCACTTGCATCTTGATATGCTTTTTATTTCCCATGACGGCAAGAACTTCCATTTGTGAGGATTCGCTTTGACTTTGAATTTCCTGATTTTTGTCAGGACGTGGAACAGTTTTAATGTTATACACATAATGAGCAGTTTTAATCTCTTGATTGGTTATTGTAGGCTAGCCCAACATTCTTTTTCATGCCCCTACACCTTTCCAAGTTAGTAATTTCAGGGTTCACGCGGAACTAAACTTTCCTGAGCTAGCACTAACACTTTTGGCAAAGAGGTCGGAGCGCTCCATGCATCTTCTTTTCCTCGCGTGAGGGTTCTTCTCTGCCTGCCGGACGGGTTTCCCTGGCCTCTGGCTGCTCCAGCTTCTCAGGGTTTATTTGCAGTGTGTGGTAATCTAAATTCCTCATGAACACCTTCCATCACTCGCTTGCTGATCCGTGTCCTGTTCTTTTGGCTGAATTACATTTTAAAGTCCCTCCTGGCTTTCCTCGGTTGGGTCTGACTCTGGCTGCTATGAAATGACCCTTGTCCCGAACGACTATCATTCATGTTTGCCCTAAAAAATACAATGTACCTATAGTGTTAAAGCAAATAAGCCACATGTCGTATTAGCAAATACGTGCAGTTAAAGACCAGTAGACCAGAAAGGGCCCACCTCGTATTGTCTTATGATTCATATTTAAATATTTCTTCCCTCAGAGGTGGGAACTCAGTCGGATACAGTCTGTGTGGCCCTTTCCCACCAGTCCTGAGTGACCAATAATTAATTTATGCTGAATGTAATTACTCCCTTGTTAACAGTAGTTTTTCTGCACTTTCTCTCGGTTGGCTCTGGAGACGTACATGTTGAGTGTGATGTATGACTCCTGGCACAGAATGAAACCCTAGGCCTGTGAAAAGACATAGATAAAGTGAGGTTGCTCCATTACTTGCTAATGAATTTATAGGCTCGCGGCTCTTATCTGAAGTACAGAAGAGAAAAATTCTTAGAGGCTATTAGTGTAGTCTTGAACTAAAGATATTAGGACTTGGGTTTAGCCATCTTTCTCCATCCTGTCACTTCAATGGGCACTTCAAAACAACAACAACAAAACCCGGTTTTAATCTAAAGGAAGGAGAGTGAGAGAAACAGCTGCTGTGGCCTAGGCTGCACGTTCTCCAACAAAAGACAGGGCTGGAAAAGCAAGGAATAATGAAAGCACTTCCCACGTGATGATTCATTGATGGCACATAGGCATGCACTGAGCTGCACAGTACAGCAGGGGATGCATTACAGATACTGAGCTGCCGCAGCTATTGTGTTTCAAAGCGGTAGTCATGCTAATGTGCTGCTGGCAGGCAGACGTGAGCCTTTTTGGAAGGCACTGTAATAGCTTCCTAGAAATTAAAGACAGAAGGGGCTAGCGGATCATATACCCTTGTCCTCCTAAATACATGCAAATACCTTATACCTTGTCCAAAGCTGTCAGTTAAGGCAAACATTTCAACTTTAAAAAGCTGAGCTCAGGGCCAGCAGCAGCAGAAATTCAAGGGCTGGTGCCTTTTGGATGAGCATCCCTTGTGCTGGTGGGATACGAGGTTCAACAACATATAGATTCAACAGTCTCGGTAAATCCTGCCAGGTAAAAATAATGCCCTAGGCCACAGGGGTAGGTAGAAAATCCTCAAGACCCAATAAGTCTGGTGTAGAAGGGGAAACACTTCCTCAGCACAAAGGCTTACAAGCAAGTCACATCAACAACTTTGATGGTGATAAGGATTCCTCATGCCCATCAGTGAATGGGGATAATTCAGTGGAAGCTGGGTGGGAAGGGAAGCAGAAGATCAAGATCTGAACGATTGCAGAAAGGGGAAACAAATCCCCAAACCCTTCCTGGCTTTACCACATGGAGAACTGCTTGTTTTGGCACATGTGTCGGAAGTTTCTTGAAGGCCAATTAAAAAATTAGGTGTCAATAGCCTGCTAGCTGTTGTGCAGAAACCTGTATTTTAAACCATAGGGGGTAACAAAGGCTCTGTTGCACTCTGCTTGGTAAAATTTAATTTATAGCAGTCAGCAGTCCCGAGAGACCTAACCTGATACTGCCACACATGGAACGGGGTCCGAGAACAGACCCTTAGGAAGATGGTGGGGAGGGGCAGATGACAAGGGTTGTTCGCTTCAATATAAAAAGCTGAAAAGAGCCAATTCAAGAAAATATTTACAGCTGAAATCATCAAAGGAACCGCTAAGTAGCAATACAGGAGTCTACCAGGAAAGGCGTTGCTCCGAGGGTGGCATTGCCCCTTTCCTCTAGGAGATATTTTGTCTAAGGAACTGAGCAAGAGTGAGAGGGCAGCAGGTCAAGCAGGGGTTTGTGTCACTGGCCTGCGTATCTCCTGCAGTCTTCTTTCAGCAATATGGTGAAGCAGAGTCACAAGAGATGACGAAAGCCATTTTACCCTCCTGCAGCTAGAAAAGCTGCTCCTGTATTTCATACAGAGCGACCATGGAGCCGTGTCACATCTCAGGGGGGTCTGACCACGTCCCTGCAAAGCTCAGCTGGTGAGGCGTGATGGAGACCATTGCTGTGCTTCAGATCAGCTCTCCCTCTCTTCCCCTTGTTGCAGACTTCCTCCTGGTTTGCCTGAAAAGAAAACAGGATTTGACTTCTGCACAGCCCAGAGAAGGCACAGGTTTTTGCAGTGAGCTGGAGGGATGGAGGAGATGGGTGGCCGGATGTCCAAGTCGGGGCATCCCGGCAGGACCAGGAGCCACGGGGCTGAGAGCCTGCCTGGCAGGATGTGGCGGGCTACATTTCCCTTCCTTCCTCACGGTCCTGCTTAGTGCGCAGGGCTCCTGACCGCAGCCGCGGCTTTTTTCATGGAGAACAAAGCCCTTTTTATTTCTTCTTTTTTATTTTTTTTTCCTTGGATTTGGCTGTTGAAAAGGAGCTAGAAACTATTTGCACCAGGAAATACAGGCTGAAGAATGAGTGTGTCAGCCCAAGTCCACTTGGCAGGGCTGCTCTGACTGCAGAAGTGAGGCAGCAGCACGTTAGGATGCCTGCTAATTGTCAGCGAAGACAAAACGAATAGCTGTGGATTAATTGAGCACTTCTACTATTGTTTTTCTAGAAGAAAACTTCTTGTTTCTAGGAAAGAAGCAGAGATGATGTTTCTGCTCAAGCACACATTTTTATTGGTCAGACATTCACTAGGTCTTCTGGGGCTATAAAAAAAGGTATGGAGATTTCCAGAAATATCCTTTGCCGATGAATCCTCAACAGTACAATGCCAAATCTCAGACGGGTCAGTTTTCTTTTTGGGGATGGTTGTCATTAAATAACACACAATTAAAAATGTTTCTTTAACGTAAAACATGGATTTTAATCCATGTAATGAGCAGGATTTTATTTTAGCAGAAACAGAACTGACAATCTTTTGAAGGGAGAAGTCTTGCTGCAATGGGTTGTCAATGGCAAGCAAGGGATTACATAGCATCTCCTGAAAGACAGTGGCAGACACAAGTAAAACTGGGTTAAGTCCACCTCATCCCCAAAGTCAGGTTCAAAGTTTTACACCACCTTAAACAGAGATCACAATGTGTATCAGATTTAAAGCAAGGCAAATCCTCCTTCACTGATGATGAAGGTCTCTGCCAGGAGAGTTCTGTATAAAAAACAAAATTCAAACATTTTGCACAGACAGCATCCACTGTACCGCTGGCTGCAAAAGGTTTTGGCATCAAGGTCCTGAAACAAGGGGAGCTATCTACAATACAGGCTTTGTCAAAAGAGAGACAGTATGTAGTTTTAATTATTTTACGCAGACAACCTTTGTTTTTTAATATTTATATGATTTTGTATTTGTAATGCCACAGTTTCTAATATGCTATATTCTCTATAACTGTTTAGAGAGAAGGAATGGATCATTTGGGTAACACGGGAACTTATTTGGCATAACTCAACATTTACATCTAACCTGAATATGCGAAGGTTTTTTAAGCATTAAATCTTACAAGAGGAAAGAAAAGAAAGAAGAAAAGTTTTCCTTTTCACACCACACCAGCTTTAGTTGAGACTGGATACACGGAGTAAATACCAAGAGTGAAATTCTAGCCCCATTGAAGTTAATGGCAAAATTCCCGTTGACTTCAGCTGGGCCAGGATTTCACCCTTTGAGTATTTCCAGCTCAACCAGAAGCAGGAAATACTGGAAAGCTCTTGACAGAGCCTGTTTTCATGATATTTCCAGTCCAAATTTTCAGCCCCTGGTATTCTGCATTGTTTAGATCACACAGTAAAATAAGAAGGGTGTTTGGAATATGCTGTGCTAGAAATACTTCAGAAGGTAAATATAGAAATAGAGATGAGAATTAAATTAAAGGGAAAAGGGATGAATGAGGTGACTTCATGTCGAAAATGATATAGTGAGTTTTGGGTTGACTTTATTAGCTCACTATTACATAACAGAATGGTTGCAACATTCTGTGGAAATGACATACAAGCTGGTATCCTATATTTATTTAATTTTCGCTGAACATAACTCCTGCACAATGTGGAAAATGACTACACTGAAATCTTTACCCCAAGTTGTGCTGTAACTGCACACAATGCTCTGCAGTGCTGCTCCTGCAAACTGCCTCAGGAAGGACAAGTGCTGCAGGATACAGTAGTCTTTCATATAAATGCAATTAAAAGGAAATTCAACCACTGTGGCCTGAAGGTTTTGCACAGGAAAGGGGCTCTCTCTGCCACCATCTGTTGGTGAATGGAGGAAAGTATGTTGAACCTCACCTGCAAAGACCTGCCCAGACCCCAGCCTTACAGATGCTCCCCAGAGCAAAAAGTTTTCTCCTTCCAGCTGCAGTATCACAAGGGCAACGTGACAACCTGTGTTTGCATGCATCCACGTCCAGAACCCCTCCTTTCCATTCGGGAGGGTTGTCGTACCCCCGGTACAAACAGTGTCTCAGCCCACCAGTGAAAGTAACAGGAAAAGAAACTTACTTTAAAAAAAAAAAAAAAAAAAAAGAAAAAAAAGGGTTTAAAGAAGGATTCCCCGCAAGTTGCTCTTCTTCTGCTGTGCCTTCCCAAGGGACCCTGTGCACACACCATGATTTTTCAGTGTCCCAGTATGAACATAGTCTCTTCCTGCCACTGTCTTCCTGTTGAGCATGCTCTCCTGCATTTCCTATGGTTTTCCTAAAACCAGAACTTGGGAAATGCCTGTTTTGGCTCAAGTTTTCATCTGTATTCCTGTAGCCCACAGCTGCCCTGGAGGTGTGAGTGCCATTCTCATTTCCTCCTTGAAGGGATGGTGGTCACAGGATTTGCTGCCCTCATTCCCTCTTCCATCTTTCCCTCACTCCAGGATTTTTAATTTCTGTGGGAAACTTGCCTTTTGGATACAAATGCTATCTCTAGCTAGCCACAGGGCTATTCGTTATAGTGGGATAGTCAATTCGATGGTCTTTGGATATTCTAGGTGTCCATAATGTCCAATGTATTTCCGCTGTTTTTCAATAAATATGGTGTGTCCCAAGTATCTGTCTGTTAGATATTTCTCCTAAATAGACACTAAATACAGGTAAAACTGGTATGCCTGGGTTAGTCTCAGGCAAATCTAAGAAGCGCTCCCTAAGGTTGAGGATTGTCTGTCAGAGCCCACATCAGGATTTTGGCCTTCACTAGCCACTGAGACTAACCACAGTGATGGGAAAGCATATTTTGTCATTTATTGAGTTGCTTGTCTCCTGACCCCAGTAACCAGTGCAATTTCAGGAGAGCATTCAGTCTTGATTTAAGAATCATAGGATGGTTTGGGTTGGAAGGGACCTTAAAGATCATCTAGTTCCACCCCCCCTGCCATGGGCAGGGACACCTTCCACTAGACCAGGTTGCTCAAAGCCTTGAGATATCAAAAGCTGATATCTTACCCAACCTTACTCAGTAAATCCTTTCTGAAGAATAATCAGGGAAAAGAAATTGCTTCTAGCAGATTGCCTTTGTCTGTCTCTTAAGCTTCCAGCCATTTGTTCAGGCCATGTCCTTCTTTGCTCCACTACTAAGTGGAGCCTGAGTAACCCACTGGTTCTTCCTGGTGAAGGTATTACCCAATATAATCAAGTGGCTTCTCAGTCTTCTTCTTGATAACTTAAACAGATTGAATTCTTTAAGTGCTTCAGTGTAGGGTGCTTTCTCCAGTCTCTGAATCATTTTTACAGCTCTCTTCTTCACCTTCTCCAGTTTTTCAATATCCTTTTTTTAATAATGTGAACATCAGAAACCTATACAATGCTGCAGTGCCTGGTTAATAGGCTGGAGATAAGTTCCTCAGTCTGTTTTCTGAAGTCAGCACAAAGTTCCTTGGTACCTCTAGTGAAATCTTTGCTGGTCTGCAGACCAGAAGCTGGTCTGCAGGGTCTGCCTTAGGAGAGGCAAATGTTTCCTGCCTGCAGCGGGATGCAGCTGTCCGCGGGCTCATTTTCGTCCAGCCATGGTGGAGCACAGCAATAAGCTCTGGTTCACCAACCCTGCTGCTGAGCTTGGGCTCAGGTGCTGGTTAACCTGGTGACACAGCTTTCAGGCAGAGCACAGGGAGTGCAAGCTCCCACTTGCCAGCAAGGCTATGGAGAGGGTCTTGGGTTTTTTCTACTAGTGTGAACAGGGCATATCACCTATTAAGGTATTTAGTGGTAAGGGTATTAAGTGGTAAGGGTATTTATTGGTAAAGGTATTTAACGGTAAAAGTATTTAGGAAAAGAAAATCTAAGAACAGATATTTAGTGAGGCTAGAAATGCTGGGCAAAGAGGTTTATGTCTCTTTAAAAGGACGCCAGGCTTATTGCTGCTGACAGCACCTGGCAAAAGTCTTGCAAAACCGCATAATGTAAAGGGAACTCCCCGTTTCAGTAGGTAGAAAGTTTGCATGAAAGGATTTGTCAGTCTGTGGGTTCAGACTACACCTTCACTAATTTAAGAGAGCAAGATGACATAAGCACCTATTTCAAAGAATTACAATTTCTTACAATTGTTCATTTCTTGGATAGCCTTTAATCTTTTCATATAGCTTCAACTTCGGGGGAAAAAAAAATCATAGCATCTTTTCTTCATAAAGGGCACAATCTATATGTGAGAGAACAGTCACAGCAGCAGTCAAGGTAAAACGTGAATAAAATCTGGTTTTTAAACTGCACAGTTATAGATGGGCAACTACCTAGAGAAGAGGTTGCCAGCTGGCCTTTTCCTTGGCACCTGTGCAGTGGGGCAGAGAAGGCCACATGTCACAGTTATGCCCATCCATCTTGGGATGACCACTGGCACAGCTGCCAAGGAATAGCCACATCTCTAATGTCAGTGGTTCCTCAGACCTGGTCTGCCATGCATACTGTTGGAGACCATAGGTTGAAGAGAGAGATATGACATGGAGCTCTGAAAGGAGACAAGAAAATGAAGTGAGATGGAATGTGATCCATCCAGGGTGGGGTGGATAGTGGCTTTGAATATGCTGGCGAGAGTCAGGAGGCTGAGGAGGGCAGAGAGATGCCACTGCTCACCGCAGGACCTCCTGAAGGAGAAAAAAGTAGATATACAGACATGGTGGGGCAGCAAGAGGAAGAGCAAGGAGTCCAAGCATGGGAAGATGTGCAAACACTGAAGAGGCCTGACACAGCAGTGGGTTGCTGCGTTATGGTGCTTCCAGTTAAAAGGGTTTAACAAAGGAGCACGCATGCCCAGCATTACAGCCTAAAGCCTGCAGCTCTTGGGATTGAAAGTGAGCTGCATCCTCTCCATAACAACTGTAGGGGGTAAAAGAAGGAAGGAGCTCCTTCCCTCTGCCTGAAAAATATACCATGGGCAAGACCATGGCTTAAAATACAGCCACAAACTGTGATAAATGCAGCTCAAAGCCAAACCCAAACTCTTTTGGATGTGGAGTCCTGTATTAACATAAGAGATGAAAACCAGAATCTCGTCTGGCCAATCTATTCCCCATTAAAAGTCAGTTCCAGGAAACCCAAGTACTCCCCCACACTGGGAGGCCTTGAGCTCAATGTGCCTGGATTAGGAACACAGCTGTCAGCTCAGGAGATGAAGATTGATGTGTTTCTGGTCCTAGATACAGAGTTTAATACAAGAGCATTTTCTCTGGCCAAGCCAGACGCTTGGTCAACACAGGGTGAGAAAGGGGCCCAGGAACAGCTCTTCCTTTACACCGCAAGAGCATTGCAGATGGGGTTTCTCACTCACAGCACTCCCATGCCACCTTCATTAAGTCTTCCTTAGTTAATAATTTCATTTTCCCTCAGATGTTTCTTTGTACGTGCTTGGTGCATGCAAGCACATGCCTGAAAACGTGTACATTCCCTCTCTGAAAAAGTGTTAAGTGTATTGCACGATAACATGGGGCTTCAATTTCTTAAAATGAGTTACAGTGAAGGTACAGGTCTGAGATGTTGGGATGCTCATCTGCAAATTGTGTCAAGGGTTACAATTTCATTCATGACAAACAGAAACACAAATACATCTGTAGGCAAGACCTGTGGTCATTGAACAGCAAACAGTTTTAACAGCTCCCCTCACTCTTTACCCAGGTGATCTCCTTGGATTTTGTCCGCCTCAGCTCTGATCATCACCTAATAAATGAGATAAAGGGTCTGGCTTAACGTTGGACAGCTTTAAGATGTTTGGGATTCATGTGTCATGTGGGACCTCTGAAGACACTTGTTGAGTTGGAGCAAGACTTCATGCAACAAAACCACTGTTGTTATAAACAGCCTCATAGACTTCAGATAACAGAAGATCTCTTTCAAATCTAAGTCACTTGTTTGTTTTAGAGAGCTATTTAAACCTAATCTTTGTCCAAGTGGACTTTAAACCCCTTATTTTTTTGGGAAATAGTTGATTTGTTACTTCTGGTTGCATAATATTTCTGGAAGAAGATAGAGTGAGAGACTTTTAAGGCACTTGATCTGATTTAGAAAAAAAATTCAAAGACTTAATGAGAGGTAGGTGGAACATTTATCTGTCAACAATTCATAATTTTTAGAGATGTTCAAAACTGTTTTTCTTTTTAGAAAAACTGTTATTTCAATGCTTTATATCAAACTTTGAAAGTGTTCTTCAGATCCAATACTTTTAGCTTGAATTTTAAAAGAAAACTTTTGTTCATCTCTCAGAGGAACAATCCTGTTTTCTAACAACTTCTGCAGTTTGAAAGAGAAACTGAACTTTTCTATTTTAAAGGAAAAGGATTCTGCCAAAACTTCCATTTTTTTGTATCAACATGCTCATGGTTTGACTTGGATAGCTCTTTTTTATTATTTCTCTGGAAGAGGCCAGATATTTTTTCCAAAAACATATGCATTGTTACTAATAGTTTGGCTTTGATGCAACAGCATTTTTCAATAAAAATATCTGAAATATTCCAACAACTATTAAGAATATTTATTTGCCTCCAATTCTCCTTCATCTCTTGAACAAAAAGCTTTCAAATTTTTCTGAATGCAGAATGAGTACACAGCTGGCCTTCTCCTGTTGTTTGTTTTTAAGCAATAGTATGTGATTACTGCATTATTTGTAAGATTATAACGCTCAGATTACAGCAGGTACAGATTAGTGCCATCACTAAAATTGGCAGCATGCTCAAACTAAAGATGAGCAGCTAAGACAGCCCTGAGGATGGGCATGTGAAGCGACATGTAACTGGAGGTTTCTTGATTTCTGCTAAGGTTTACAGTTCTTTAATTACATCATCATCATCTGTGAAAAAGGAATTGTTCTTTTCAGAAGTCTGTGATGCGTGATTGGGTGGGCTTAGAGGTAATGTGGTGATCGGGTCTGAAGGCAAACATACGTGCTGAAAAGAGAGTTCTGAGCATGAGTTTGGTTTTGGTTTATTCTGATTTTATTTTTTTTTATAAAAAGGAAGACCTAAAGGTCCTGATTTACAAGGCTGACATGACTATGCAATGGCAGCAATTACAGCTGGAAAAAGCAATCAGTTTAGCTCCAGAAATGTTTAGTTTTACAATCCTCTTACTCTCTTTTGTACTTGGTTCCCCTGTCAAGCCTGATGCCTTTCCAGGACAGACCCTTCTTTTTGTCTTTTATTATAAAAATTGGGCATTCTTTTTTTTTTCCTTTTTTTTTCAAGGACATGCACTGTCATAAAAATTTGTGTCACCAGTCAAAATAACATCATTGCTTCTGAAAATATTTTCATTTTCTGACATGTACGGAGGTGCCAGAAAGCGGTGCTGACAACTTCATCTTTCGCATTCCACAAATCTTATCAAGATATATCATCAGAAAACCGCACGGGCTATATCCGGACTCTGACAAAGCTGAAACATGGCCTGCCAGCCACAGATAAGGCTTGAAATGTTGGCCAGTGAAAAGGTGATAACAGTAACAAGGATCAAATGCATGTACAACTTCACCTTTAGACAGCTGTGGTTTTTGGCTGAGCTGCGACGTTGCTGAAACCGTTGCTCTGCCTTCGCGGATACGCCGACAAACTGCGTGCAACAGGTCGGAGCGAAAGCGTGGGTACGGCAATGGCCGTAGGTAGCCCATGTTTTTGGAGAAGGCTCGCGCAAACCTAAACCTCGTGGGTCACTAGGAGCGCTGAAAGGTCCCAGTGAAAGCCTGCTGCCTTGTTCGAGGGATCAAAAGGATTTTGGTGCTTTGTTGTTCCAAACGTGGCGAAAAACTGCAAAACGCCGCAGCAGAAATAATAAATGCATCCCATGCCTTCCCCCTCAAAGCCTCCTGCAGGAGGTCTTGCCATCTTTTTAGTCCTCGGATGGAAAATCTGAAAGAAAAATAAAACTACTCAAAGCAGTGAACTGGCTCTATACGTATTTTTTGGTTAATCTTGGGATTTAAATGTATCACTATTATTGTAAAAAAAAAAAACGCAGTTCTTAAAACGGAATTTATAATCATTTGCTTAATGGTGCTTTCCCCATGCCATCCGTTTCCAAACAACGCTTAGTTTATGGCTATCATAAGAGATTACGTTCCCTTACAGTTGCAGTATTTCTTCTATAATGATTTATTTTAAAGGGCTTCACCATGATAGCTCTCCAACTTTGTTCCTTCCTGTATATCACTGTTCAGGGTCAAAAGCTGGAAAAAGGGCTGGTCCCAGAGGCCTAACATATTTCACCAGTGGAGACTCTGGCTTTTCACTTCTCCTTCTCTCCTCATCACTTTATGCTTAAAGAATAACAGATGTGGAAACATTTAGAAAAGAACTAATTGAATTTCACATAACACAATTTAGCATTGTTTGAGGAAGTACCTAAATCAACAGCACATTTTCTGAAAGGCCCAGCGTTGCCTAATTAGAACACCAAACGTGTGACTAATTGGCCACACTTACACCAAAGACTCTGTCGCAGATGAACGGCTGCCTATTCATCTTAGCTAAACTTAGGCCAGCGGTTTGGCTGTGAGGTAACTGTGGTTGTTTTAAATGAGCTGTGCCAAACATAACGGGAAAACTCGGCAATGGTAGGAGAACAAATCCGTGTAAAAGCGGAGGAGTAATCAGGACGCTTATGCTCCGGCAGCACCCGGAGGATTACCAGGAGATTATCAGCACATAAATTATTGGATTCTTGGTGCTCTGTAATTGGGACACTTAATAGCCTGCTCTTTATCATGTCTACTCCATTGTCTTTAAAAGCTCAGCATCTAATTAAAAAGTAAACTGATATTGTCAGGAAAGGCTCCACTCTGCCCAGCTCTTGCCACTGCTGGATCTGGTTTTTGCATGCAACAGGATGCTTTCATTTCTTCATTCTCTTCTTTATTCCTTTCCATGCCTGCCTGCTGCCTTCATATTCCTTTCCTTTCCTTTCCTTTCCTTTCCTTTCCTTTCCTTTCCTTTCCTTTCCTTTCCTTTCCTTTCCTTCCT